>NC_083582.1:18705877-18970877 GCF_027579695.1 Neoarius graeffei | reverse complement strand
TTACTTTATTGTGCCTGCAGGATGTCATGTAGATACACCCCTTATTTTGTAGTAAATTATCAATTAGCACAATAGTAATACACAGACAAAAGTTTGAAACTGTCACACAATATCCCATTGATTTATTCAATTATTTGCTTTTTTCATCACTAACGTAAAATGGAAACATGCTTTTTCTTTACTAGTTTCTTTTTACAGTGAAGATATTACTTATCACATCTGAACAAGTTGCAGATTTACACACTGCATTAAAATGTAATCATTCTCACAACTTAAAGTTAAATTATATTTTGCCTACAATTCAAATGTTTTTGTAAAATTGATTTACATATAAACTACATCATGAAGAATTAAAGCCCCTCCTTCACAGATGAGTGAAAATATTGAATAAATTTCCTCTTTTTCAGAGACTCAGATTGTTGGCACGCCCGCGTCTAAGACGCACTATTTCGAATAATGAACGCATTGTCGAGAGGGGCAGGGGCCAATATGGACGTGAGCATTTTTTACCCTATTTGGAACATTTCGTGGCGTATTACAGACCCTCCAGGATTTCGCGATGTTGTGATTTGCAACTTCAACACAAATTCAGCCAATCCCAGCGAATTCAGGGCGGTGTTGCAATTATATCCAATCACCGCAACTTTCCCGCAAATTTGACCAATCGTTGGCGTCGTCTTGAGGTGACGTCGACAAACTACCTTCCGCCTTACTTCCAGTGTTGCCAGATTAGGCGGTTTCCCGCCCAGTTGGGAGGTTTCAAGTACATTTTGGCGGGTTTTGAACATATTTTGGGCTGGAAAACGTCAGCAGTATCTGGCAACACTGCTTACTTCCGTGTTTCTGTTCAAGAAATACAATACAAGAAATTAATGGATGCCAGCATTTTTGCCAAAATGGTATTTTATTTTCCATTGTTTGGGCAGCTTCAGCATCATACTGTGAGATTCTGTTCAAATTGTTTTTTTTTCTTCTATGAAGCCTGAGCCATTTATTTTATTAGTTTATAATTATTGTTTAATTTAGTCTTCAGGAGAGACTGCCTGCACACAGTACTAGTATTAATAGTTTTTTTTTTCTTACATGAAAGCTGAGGCATTTATATCATATTTTAAGGTAACTTCATGTTGTGCTGTGAGGTTGTCTGCACTTTAACTTTTGAACCAACAGGTGCATTTGGATAAAGCCTATTTTTCTGCATTTTTGTAGTCTTGGTAATCTTTTGTATTGGTAAAGTTGTTTATAGGACCATTTCTCAGTGTCTTTGTTTTTTTAATCAATAGTTTTTCAGTAATAACTTATCACTCAATTTTAATCACAAAAAGAGAAAAGCGTAACAATTTCTCGCAACTTTCACTTCCTCCCGCAATGTAATCGCAACACAAACCTAAAAAACACTGCAACTTTCATTGCAATTTTTTGGAAAAAACCCCCGCAACATCAGACATTTTAGCCCGCAACGATCACAAAAAAGGCCCGCGAAATCCTGGGGGGACTGGTATTACTTGACTTCATGGTCTCCATATCGAAAATCTTGCACAATTATGCAACTTCCAACATAATTATCTGGATATTCAACAGATTTCAGCATCGGATGAATTTGTTTTGACCACCGCCATATTGAATATACGTCGGACCCGTTCGTGTATTTCCGCCGCCCCGTTTGTAGCGTCCCAAGCGAGTAAAACCTGATCCAAGTCTTTCGCTGAGTGGCGTCTTAGTCTATGTATGAATATTCGAAAGAGACAAGAAAACATGGATAAGAAAAAAAAGAAAAATACATCTATTTTGTCATTCTTCGACAGAAAGAGAGTACATTCACCTGAAAAAAACGATGCCCCTGATGCCCAATGTAATTAGTCATACTAGATTTACAACAACTACTACTGCAACAGCAACCACCACTACTACTACCACCACCACTACCACTGGTGACTACTACTATAGACCTACACCAAACTGAAAACAAGTTAAAATAAATTATAATTTACAAGGAGGAGATAATATAGATGTGATATATAGTGGCCTGTGGTTGAATTCCAAAATATTGCCACTGATTAAACAATATCTCAATATATTTGGTTGAAGCATTGATTTTTGTCATCTACATTGCTTCATATGGTTTCTAATACCAAAAAAAAAAAACAGAATTGAGAAGAAAAAAGCTGCCCCAGCTGTTCATTGGGCTCGCTTCGCTCACTAGGTTCGCTTCAACTGAAGGATAATCACTGAGCCCCCCATTGTAGAAATGGGCCCCTGTTTTTTCCCAGGAGGGGCCCTGTGGGCCCCTTGACCTGCAAAACAATCTGAGTCTCTGCTTTTTGATTGCTTGGGTTAAAAATGCCAAGTTATGATGACTGAGTTGATTATTCACTTAAATATGACTAATATGATACATTTTGGGGTATTTGATATGGCGAAATGGGACTGTTTGCAAAATGACAGTATCAGTGATGCTGTTAAAAATGACCCTTTCAATAATGCATACCGTCAAATCGATCCATTTTCTCATCCTGATCAATTACATACAAAGAACTATTGAGATGTAGAATAAATGTGATTTTTTCCTTGATATGAAATTTCAATCAATTCCACCTATAATCTGTGAAAGAGATACAAGGAGGCACAGACAGCCGACCACTTCTGTGTTACGAACGTAAGATAAAATCATTAATTCCACAGTTGCTCACAATTAATATCAATTCTTCTCAGCTAACTGTGATTATCATTTCTGTAAGGAACTGAAACAGTTAGCGACATGTTTAAAAAAAAAATAATCATTCTCATTCTTTATGGTTACAAGTTCACTCTCGTAATAAGGAAGCACAATCTCAGACAGCTGACCACTTCGTTATGAACGTGAGATAAAATCATTAATTCTGTTATTTCTCACAAATCACATCAATTTTTCTCAGCTCTGTCCGTTTTTATTATTGCTTCTGAAAGGAAATTAAACGGTCGGCCACCTTATTGTAATAATTCTTGTTCCCATTTTATGATTTAAAAGCTCACTATTGTAATAAACGATTACATGTGGCCGTTTCCGTATTACGAAAGTGTGAAATTTTTAATTCTCTAATTCCTCATAAATAATATTAATTCACAGCTAGGCCCGATAGTCATCAAGTATTAATGTCAAATAGTTATTCAATATGAAATGCCTAAAACTAAGCTGATAATGTAGCCCATTATGACCAAATGTTCAAATCCATCATCGTGGCAAAATGACTGGCCGTAGATTCTCTCAAAAGTTCAATCTAAATTGACCGTGGTTGCAAAATATTGGCCAAAAATACACAAACACTACGAAATATGAAAGTAAGATGAAAAAGAAACATATTGCCTTATACTGCAAGACTAAAACAAAATAAAACTGTCAAAACTCACCTTTTCAGTGATAACATCTGAACAGATCACCCACGTAACAAAGACCGCAAATGGAAGCACGATCAACTTCTAACTGTTGGAGTGGAAAATTCCATTCTACACATGCAAATTGTTCGTGTGTCCTTCCACGCGCACAAATTACACACTACGGTAAAAAATAGACCACAACTCCTAGCTCAGAAATTCATTCAAGACCAGCTACCATTGTAACACAGTCTGTAAGAAACATATTCTTTCAGCTACTTTCAGCTTTCATTTTAAAAAACAAAATCGCAGATTTATAACTAAATTTTTATATGGCGTAGTGATTTTAAGTTACTACTTTTGGTGAGGTAGTGACCTTGACCCTGAGGCTTTCCGTTTAGATCAATACACGATCGTATTGGTTTTGGGTTTGCGGAAAATGGAGTTACAATGGTGATCAAATATTTTGCATGATGTTTTATTACAGTTATGATTATTCTATGAGCGCACCAATCCTTAGGTGTATAAAGTTACAACTTAAAATACAATTAGTGATAACTAGACTTTTCAGTGGACTACAACCTTTTTAAGGGAATGCAATGTAATCAACCATTTATCATGTCCCAGACCAAGCTGACATTTTTCCACAAATTTGCAGAATTTTTGCCAAATTCTGAATAGAATATTCACATCAAAGATTTAGTTTTATCTGTATTTTTCATCATTTTTATTTCAAATTAAAACCAACATCACCATTCAAAACTGTATAGTTTATTGACTGAGAGTATATTTAATGGGGTACCCCCACGGTACCCAGTTTCTGAGACAGACCCATATATATAAAAATTGTGTGTGAATTATTTTTATTTATTTATTTTTAAATGTGTGTTTTTGTTTCTGTAGACAGTGCAGCCATGGGAGCGCAGGAGCTTCCCCCTGTCTGAGGACCCAGTGCTGGAGCCCAAAGTGGACCCACGATCTCATCTGAGGTTCAGCTGCGAAGTCGAATCAGAGAGCGAAACTTCTTCAGCCTAACTGTCTCCAGCACAAAGCCCCGCCCACACTGTGGGGCCCATAAAACCACACCCCTTCTGGCATTAACCGAAACAAATAAGGAACTCCTATTAAAACAAACCAGTAAATATATTAAAGAACTTCTGTTGTTTGATATTCAAACATCAGCCATATATTTTCACAGTTTTTAGTGAATAATGAGCGTAGAAATTTAAACCTGTCTCATGAAACTTTTCTCACAGAAAAATTTATTTAAAAAAAAAAAAAAACACAACCCCAACCGTTAATATTCTGATAGCTAAACCATGTTCTTGGTGTGGTATTCTAACCTGTCAGGTGAACACTTTGTAATGCACTATGTAGCAGATGTCTTGAAGGGGAGGCTTGACCAAAGGGTGTTTCCCTGCTGACTAGTTTGTGTATGCTTGTAACGTGGAGTGATGACCAAAACCGGACGAAATAGGTTTTCCCTCATTAATCTTGACTAATAGACACATTAAATATATGAAGAAGCACAGCATAGGATGTCACTATCTATCGCACACAATTTTCATCACTGTTGCACACACTGCTCCTGTTCCACTCTGACATGCTCTTGTACACTGATCTGTCCCCAGTCTGAGCTGATTTGTCTGGCAAGTCACCAATTGTATGTTAAAACCATACATACTTCCTCTATAAATGGAAGTCTTTGATGCATCATGTAAAGCATTTACAGCTGAGTTTTGTAACAATACTTTCAGTCCAGGATGTGAAAAGATTATTTAAGCAAAATTTCAGTATCAACTTGTGTTCACCTTTTTATTTTGGTTAAAATCAGTTGTGCAGAACATTTCATTTCTGGTATCCATTTACTCTCAGGTTTTATAGTAGGTCAGGTGACTCGCTTGAACCGTGTCCTTTGTATAACTGTTCCCTATTCACAATAAATCAGGCCAAAATTTCAACAATGGTCCCCCCGCGCTTCTGTCACACAAAAGCAATCACACTTCCCCTAGAGTAAATACTGGCTATGCAACTCAACATTGTATTGTATCATCTCCATGTTCTTACTTTGTCATTCAATCACAATGCTTCCTCCCCCCCTCCCCAGATGGTCTCGTTTTTCTGTAGTTCTACAAGACAGGTTCCAGTGTAAGTTTAAGTTGTTTGAAAAGTTAATCATTTGGAAAATAAAAAGCTTGTAAATAGTACCATTAAAAAAAATCAAACCCCTCCAACTGTTGCCTGTTAATGATGTGTGCACAATAATTTCTCGCGTGGTTGTAATGGATGTGATCGCTGTGGCTGTAAAATTTTTGAACCCTACTGTTTTTGCTTAATGACGTGTGTGGGGGGGGTTTCCTCTCCTCTGCTTTGAACGTAGTTTTAAGAATCTGATTATAATTATTGGTCAAAAATGTTAGAAAAATTAATTTCAAATTTGATTAAATGGCCCAAGAGATAGCTTGACCTTATTTGTGAGATCTACTCTAATAGCAGTCTAACTTTGAATCCAGAGATAATACTTGAGAAATTGCCATGCCAACTTAATTGACATGGGGGTTTTTTTTGTTTGTTTTTAGTAAGAAACTTTCACAAGCTGTGAATTTTATCCAGTGTTAATCAAATTTTTTCCAGAGATGATGATCTGACCAAGGTTCACTAACGTTATCGCATGGATTTTTTTTTTTTAATTTTCAGAAGCATTTGTCTGCTAGTCCATTGGAATCGACGGTGAGTCTGGTAAACAGGACATGAGGCTGTGTCAGTTACGGCCAATTTTTGTCCATTGGCATAAAACTTGCTAGAAGTGCTCACAGCTATGTGTTTAACATGATCAGGCTAAGTTGTCCTGCCAAGTTGCTTGGGTCCGTTGTTGCTGCTTGTAATAATGTTTACAATGTTATTCATAAGCTGATAAAACTGGAAGGGGGTTGGCACTGGATCTGCCTGGTGGTTATAGGAGACCCCAGATGCCCCTGTAGTGTCCGCATACTGCAGATTTGGAAATAAAAAGCTGTTATAGAAGCAAGGCCTTGACATTATCAACACATTTCTAAATAGGCTAGAGGTAAACCAGTGCAGCAGTTTACTTACAATAGCCACTGACCTTCGTAAACTTGGACATAAATAGATGTATAATAATAAACGTTAGTGATTCAAAAGAGCTTAAAATTAAATAAGTAGTATTCAGAATATAATATTCTGGTGGTTGCCATGTACATGATGGGTAATGGACATAAAAAATTAAGTACTACCAGGATAAATGTCAAAAAACAAAATATTGAACAATGAAGGTTTAGCATAAAGAGGCTGTTTGGAAATTTGGGCCTTGCACACTATTAGTGTGTGGGGGGAAATTAGTGCATGCAATTAAAAAAAAAACGACCTGATTCCCCGTGTAAAATGTAGACAATTGTTTGGAGTTGTTTTGCAGATATTGCTATGAGGCAAATTGATAGCATCATGAATTCTAAATACAGTGATATTTTATCCTGAAACCTGTTTGCATCTGCCAGGAGCTTAAAACTTGGCTGTAGATTGATCTTTCAACAAAATAATTCAAGAAGTGCATAAAAATACATCTAAATAGAAACAGAATTTGTTCCAGAATTTAAAAAAACTAAAAACCTGTTTACAATTACTTTCTCAGTATTCTTCAGATTAAGGAATATTAAAACGTTTCAAATGTTTTCTGTGAAGTAGTAGTCAAATATCCTCTATATGTGTTTCTTTAGGTAAGCTAATGGAAAGAGTCTTTGGATGTTCTGTAGTTATGAATTATCAGTCACTGAATGAACAACAGGGGTTAACACTTGCTTCACAGCAAGAAGGTTCTGGGTTCAAACCTCACAGCTGACTGGGGCGTTTCTGGCTCTACCAACAGGGAACAGGTTCCGTTCTGCTTCTCACACCAAACTGTGAACACTTCAGAACATTTTGACCAAAAATAAATTGGTTCAGAACCTGAAAAATTGGTTTCCATCTGGAACCAAAATATAGCTGGTTTTTCCAGCACGAACCATGACATCAGTGGGCGAGTCATTAGTTTGGAGAGGAAATGGAGCACAGCAATGGAAAATAATACATATTCAGAAAAAATGGAACGGAAACAAATATCTGCTATAACAGAACAAAAGCTCACAGGTAATCAATGCAGTCTGCCACCTTGCGACTACTATTTACTCCCATTGTGCTTTGTGCAACCCCCTCCGTTCATGACATATCCTTAATTACATTGGTTCACTCTCCTTCAGGCTTGTCCGACTCGTGCCCTAATTTTAAGGACTCGTGGCTAGACTTGAGCACCAATGACTCGGACTTGGACTCGTGCATTAACTGCAATAGGACTCGTAAATTGGAGACGAGGACTCTGATTTTTTCTTTATTTTTTGTAACATGCCATAATTTTGTATAAGATATTTATATCTACATTCATTTTGTATTAATTTCATGCAAGAGTGTCACGCCTTGGCGCGTACATCAGATAGACACTGGGGCGCGCGCACGCGCGCTGTAAACGACTCGCACCTGTACAGGATTAAGGCACAATCAGCACACCTACTAATGCATCTCAAAAAATTAGAATATCGTGAAAAAGTTCAATATTTTCCATCAGTTATTTAAGAAAGTGAAAATGTTATATATTATAGACTCATTACACATAAACTAAAATGTTTCAAGCATTTTTCTATTTTAATTTTAATCAGTATGGCATACAGTACAAAAACATAAAAAAAATCTCAAAATATTACAATATTTCATTTCGAGTTTGAGTAAAACAGTATGAACACAGTGCATCTCTCGGTCTAGTTCAGTACACACAACCACAATCATGGGGAAGACTGCTGACTTGACTGTTGTTCAGTGATCACTGATGCCCTCTACAAGGAGGGTAAGCCACAAAAGGTCTTTGCTGAAAAGGGTGGCTGGAAAAGGTGCACAAGCAACAGGGATGGCTGCAGTCTTGAGAGGATTGTCAATAAAAGTTGATTCAAGAACTTGAGAGAGCTTCACAAGGAGTGGACTGAGGCTGGTGTCAGTGTATCAAGACCCATCACGAACAGACATCTTCAAGAAAGGAGATACAACTTTTGCATTCCTAATATCAAGCTACTCCTGACCCAGAGACAATGTCAGAAGTGTCTTATCTGGGCTAAGGAGAGAAAGAAATGGACTGTTGCTCAGTGGTCCAAAGTCCTCTTTTCAGATGAAAGTACATTTTGCATTTAATTTGGAAATCACGGTTCTAGAGTCTGGAGGAAGAGTGGAGAGGCACAGAATCCAAGGTGTTTGAAGCCCAGTGTGAAGTTTCCACAGTCTGTGATGATTTGGGGTGCCATGTCATCTGCTGGTGTTGGTCCACTGTATTTTATCAAGTCCAAAGTCAACACAGCCATCTACCAGAAGATTTTAGAGCACTTCATGCTTCCATCTGCTGACGAGCTTTTTGGAGATGCTGATTTCCTTTTCCAGCAGGACTTGGCACCTACCCACAGTGCCAAAACTACTACCAAATGGTTTGCTGACCATGATATTACTGTGTTTGATTGGCCAGCCAACTTGCCTGACCTGAACCCCATAGAGAATCTATGGGGTATTGTCAAGAGGAAGATGAGAAACACCCGACCCAAAAATACAGATATGCTGAAGGCCACTATCAACGCAACCTGGGCTTCAATAACACCTCAGCAGTGCCACAGACTGATCACCTCCATGCCACACCGCATTGATACAGTAATTCATGGTAAAGGAGCCCCAACCAAGTATTGAGTGTATAAATGAATATACTTTTCAGAAGTTGGACATTTCTGTATTGTAAATCCTTTTTTGATTGATCTTAGGGAATATTCTAATAATTTGAGATACTGGATTTCTGATTTTCATGAGCTATAAGCCATAATCATCAAAATTAAAATAAAAAAGGCTTTAAATATTTCACTTTACATGTAATGAATATAGAAAAGCTTACCTTTTTGAATTATGAAAAAAAGGAACTTTTTCATGGTATTCTAATTTTTTGAGATGCACTAGTATATAAAAACTGTGAAAACACACTTACCTTGCAAAGTATTGAGTTGTATTGCTGACACATTACCGAGCCTTTTTTCCTTGTTTGGGTTCCTGATTTCCTGTTTTTCGTCTTTGATACTGCCGGGTCTACGGTAGCCTAGTACCTCGTTCGGCTTATTGCCTGTTTCACTGTTTTACGATTTTGCCTGCCGTTCTGCATTGTTCACCTGTCTTCACTTGTATTAATAAACACACCTTCTGCACTTGCATCCGTCTCTCAGTCATCTCTGACTGAATACTCTGCACTCTCTGACAAAGAGAATCCACATTCACCTGTTCATATGTCATGTTCGGGAACAAACTAATGTTAATGGCACTAAAATAGCCACCGTCAAATGGTGCGGTTAGAGTCTTGTTCTTGGACTCAACTCGAAATTTTTTTAAAGACTTGGACTTGACTCGGACTTGAACACTGGGGATTCGAGACTGGACTCGGGGTTTAGTGACTCAACACTGGTCTCCTTTCAGAAAATTTTGCCATATTAGCAATTATGTTTTTCTTTGTTAACAACCCAATATTTACTCCGTTTATTATAAGTCTTAGATTATGTGGTTTATGAGTTGTTGCTATAGAAACAAGCATACTATTACCATGACATAATAATAGAGTTACTGATATCAAAAAAAAATTATGAATACCTTTTGACAATCAGATCTGAGAGTGCTGAGTACACTGCTGTGGTATAATCGCATATTATTAGAATCGTGATACTTAACAGTAATTAATTCTTCCATGGTGCCTTTATTGCAACATCCACAATATGGCCAATGGGTTGTGGAAACCTGACCGTCACACCTATGTGTGCTTGTTGAACATCCCATTCCAGATTTATTCCTCCTTTGCTATTATAATCACCTCCATTCTTCTGTTCTACTAGATTTTGGACTATGGCTGTAGGAATTTGTGTTCATTCAACCACAAGAGCATTAGTGAGGTCAGGCGCTCATGTTTGGTGAAGAGGTCTGGGGTGCAGTCGGTGTTCCAGTTCATCCCAAAGGAGCTCAATGGCTGGCGTGGATCCCCCATCTAAAAAAAGAGAGAGAAAAAAAAACAGTAGTTTTAGTATTGCAGATACCGAGATATGCCCGCCGTTTTTTCATTAATTAATAAGGTTTTAAAAAATAAACATAATAAATCGTTATGTTGGATTGAGCTGAAGAGTTTATGGTATAAATTTATATTTAATAGTAGGTTCTGAAGTGTTATTGTTATGAATAAAGTCATTCAATGATGAGGAGACTCGGAGATGCATTTGACTTTACTGAGGTACTAACTGACTGACATATTACAGATACAGTGTCACTACGCGGGCCCTGTTCTAGTGTAGATCACGCCGCGTAAGGGTAATATAGTCCCATAACAACATACCACAACATCCCCCCCTGTTTAGCTTAAGAGACCATCCTAGAATAAGAGGAGATGCATAGCTGTGTAGCAAACATAACCATGAACTACATTAAATTAACTTCATAAGATTACGCTTTGGTTACCATTAAATATTTCATTTAAACTCACATCAACACTATATCATTCAGTTATAGTTACTTGTTCTTCTGTAGGCTGAACATTTCAATTCACGTCATTCATTCACATGTTAGAATTACTTTTTTTTTTTTTTACTGTAGGCAAAAGGCAAATTATATATGAGTGATTCCACGCTTATGGGTACTGAAATGGGGACATGAACTTATTCACCTAAAACCATTTCTTTTTTTTACCATCAGGTCACAAAACATGTAATCTTTAATGAATGATATGTTAAAAGATAACTTTAATTTTCTGAGATGTAATAAAAACATATTTATATGCCAAAGTCAAGCCTATGAGTTCCAAAATGATGTCTGTTACATTACTTCTGTTACGATTGTCCATCTCGCGTCTGTTACAAATTAATTACAATCTAGCTATATACCATGTTAATCTTATTGAAAGAATGTGTATGTTTATTCTACTACACTTTTATTAATTATATTTGCTAAAACATCACCTTCCTATGTTTCAAAAAGTAATTCTACATTGTTAAAATTGAGAATATATATGTCCACAACACTTCTGTTACGTTCTGACTTTGGCATATAAATATGTTTTTATTACATCTCAGAAAATTAAAGTTATCTTTTAACATATCATTCATTAAAGATTACATGTTTTGTGACCTGATGGTAAAAAAAGAAATGGTTTTAGGTGAATTTTTAAAAATAAGTTAATGTCCCCATTTCAGTACCCATAAGCGTGGAATCACTCATATATATATATTTTTTAAATCACCCAGTCATTTAAGGCCTATCATATCTCTCACAGTACTGATTCAGAAAGATAGTAGAATATTAATACTGAGTAAACATATAGGGCGGCATGGTGGTGTACTGGTTAGCGCTGTCGCCTCACAGCAAGAAGGTCTGGGTTCGAGCCCCGTGGCCGGCGAGGGCCTTTCTGTGTGGAGTTTGCATGTTCTCCCCGTGTCCACGTGGGTTTCCTCCGGGTGCTCCGGTTTCCCCCACAGTCCAAAGACATGCAGGTTAGGTTAACTGGTGACTCTAAATTGATCGTAGGTGTGAATGTGAGTGTGAATGGTTGACATATTACTGCAAAGTTGTAAACAGATTAATTCAAAGTTGTAAACATCAGTCAATCCCTGTCAAATGACAAGAGGAACATATTTAAAAGAATATAGAAAACACATTTCAACAGTGGGCGGCACGGTGGTATAGTGGTTAGCGCTGTCGCCTCACAGCAAGAAGGTCCGGGTTCGAGCCCCATGGCCGGCGAGGGCCTTTCTGTGCGGAGTTTACATGTTCTCCCCGTGTCCGCGTGGGTTTCCTCTGGGTGCTCCGGTTTCCCCCACAGTCCAAAGACATGCAGGTTAGGTTAACTGGTGACTCTAAATTGACCGTAGGTGTGTGTGAATGGTTGACATATTACTGCAAAGTTGTAAACATCAGTCAATCCCTGTCAAATGACAAGAGGAACATATTTAAAAGAAGATAGAAAACACATTTCAACAGTCACATTCAGTCTCTGAAAGTGAGCAAGAGTGAATTATACTTGCTACTGGACATAGTCCCTGAAGTGTGCTGGCTTGACCACAGCCCTTCAGAAGCATGTACGGACTGGCTGAGGGTTGTTAGGGTTGGGTGGTTGACCTACAGGTTCACAGGATGGTGCAGTCTCTGTCTGTTCACTGTGACCCTCTCGGTGCTCACCCAGCATTTGTGGCACTGCCAGGTGTGTTCTGCTCACAGTAGATTGTTGTGTCTGTGTGGTGTGGTGTGTGTGTGTGTTGTAAGGTCCACGCAGGTGGCTCCTGCAGCGCCTCAGCATGTGTCCATTGGGTGTCTGGACGATGTAGCTCCTTGGCTCCTTACACTTCTGCTGGACGACTGCTGGGTGCCATGACCTTCTCTCCTTGCTCCACACTGTCACGTGCTGTCCAGGCTGGAGTGGAGGTAGTTCTCTGCGGCAGCTGTGGTCATGGTGTTCTTTCATCACAGCTGCTCTGTGGGCCAGGTGCTGACGGTGTTGCTCTTTACCTGGTTCTGCTCGGCTTGGCAGTAGGGTGGTGACAGGCCTACCAAAGAGCAGTTCTGCAGGTGAAGGCAGCTTGCTGTCGATGGGTGTTGCTCTGACTTGCAGCAAGGCAATGTGGAGGTCACTTTTGTTTTGCTGTGTCTTCTTGACGATGCCTTTGATGTGTCTGACGTGCCTTTCGATGAACCCGTTGCTTTTGGGGTAGTGGGGGGAGCTGGTGATGTGTGTGATTCCCCACCTTTTCACGAATGCTTGGAAAGTCTGTCCCATGTACTGTGGTCCATTGTCTGTAAGGATTTCGTCTGGTCTTCCAAATAAAGACATGTAAGACTGCATCTTTTTTGTGACTGCATGGCTGGATACTAGGGTAGGCATTTCGTCAACAAGTGGGTATTTTGAGTATTTGTGTACAATCAATAGATAGTGGCGTCTGTTGATTTCAAACAGGTCAGAGGCTATAGACTGCCACGGTCTGGATGGTATCTCGTGTGGCTTGAGAGATTGTTTTGGGTTGGCGTCTTGGTGTTCAGCACACACGCTGCACGATCTGCAAACTCTTTCGATCTCGGCATTCATTTTAATCCAATAGACACTTTCTCTGGCCAGTTGGCATGTTTTTTCTATGCCTTGGTGTGCTATGTGTAATTGTGTGAGAATGTCTACAGTCATGGTGTCGGGGATGAGTACCTGTCTGCCCTTGAAGATGACTCCTGACTCCGTGGCAAGTTCATCTCTGAAGGACCAGTATGGACGTAGATCTTTAGGTAAGTCCTTGATGTTTTCAGGCCATCCCTGCTGAATGAGTTCTGTCAGTGCACGGAGCTTTGGATCGTCAGCAGTTTGGTTGCGCAGAGTGTCTTGTTTTTCAGGTGAAAAGTTTACAATGGTGATGGTGTGCCTCTCTGGATCTTCAGACTCTGTGTCAATGCTGTCTATCCTCTCATCCAGCTCGATGTCGCCGTCGTTCTCGGGGTTTGGGAGTCGACTAAGGGTGTCTGCCAGGACCATTTTTGTGCCAGGTCGGTACTTCACCTCGTAGTTGTAGCCTTGAGTCTTGATCAGCATACGTTGGAGTCGGGGTGGTGCAGCATGCAGTGGTTTCGAGCAGATGGCGACGAGTGGCTTATGGTCTGTAATCACGGTGAATGACTTTCCGTACAGGTAAGTATGGTATCTCTGCATTCCATAAACAATTGCAAGCATTTCATGCTCAATGTTGCTGTACCTGGATTGGCAGTCAGTCAGGGTCTTTGATCCGAATGTGATGGGTCTGTTGTTCTGCACCAGTGCTATGCCAAGGCCTTTCTGTGATGCGTCTACTTCCAGTGTCAGGGGTGTGCTGGTGTCATAGTATTTCAGGCATGCGTCCTCTGTGATGGCAGATTTCAAGTCGTCGAAGCATTTTTGGTGGTCGGCTTCCCATATCCACATGGCGTCATTTTTCAGCAGTCCTCTGAGTGTGTGCGCTTTCTCTGCAAACTTTGGTATGTATGTTGCAAGGTAGGTTAACATTCCCAAGAATCTGCGCAGTTCATCTTTGTTCCGTGGTGTTGGCATTTTCTGAATGTCTCTGATTTTTGCAGGGTCTGGTTTTATGCCACTGTCTGTGTATAGGTTGCCAAAGAATTTTTTGTGGTTTTGTTTGATGACACACTTGTTGCTGTTGAACACCATATCTGCCTCTGCAGCTCACTCCATCAGCGCAGTCAGGTTCCTGTCGTGCTCCTCTTCATCCTTCTCATAAATGACGATGTTGTCGGCGATGCTGGCCATGCCTTTAAGTCCCTCCAGGATTTGGTCCATCTTGGCCTGGAAGAGATCCTGAGACACACTCAGTCCAAATGGCAGATGTTTCCAGCAGTACCTGCCGAAGGGAGTGCGGAACATTGTCAGGATTTGTGACTCTTCATCCAGATGTATGGACCAGTATCCTGCTTTCGCGTGCAGCTTGCTGAAGATCTTTGCATTTGTGAATCTGGGATTCAGTTCCTCCACGGTAGGTATTTTGTGTGGGCATCTCTTCAGGCTGGCATTTAGTTTTTGTGGGTCAAGGCATCTGCGTAGGGATCCGTCTTTCTTTGTGCTGTATGCAAGGCTGGAGCACCAATCGGTGTGGTGTTCTACTTTCCTCAGGACATCTTGTGCAACAAGCTTGTTCAGTTCACCTTGGAGCTTGTCTTTGATGTGAATGCTGCATTTGCATGGTGGGTTGATGAATGGTTCAGCGTCGGGCTTCAGGATGAGTTTTGCAGTTCCTTTGAAGTTTCCTATTTGGTCGAATTGGTTAGGGTATGCTCTCATGAGATCACTGCAGGTGGTTACTTTCAGGTGTTTTGTCTGTTGTCTGTCTTCCTTGCTGTTGTCAATCTTTTGCTTTACAGTGTCCACATGCAGGGTGACAAGGTTCAGCAGTTCGCTTGTGGGTAGTCCAACTACAGCTGGCCCTGGTACATCCACAACGTAGAACTTAGCGCTTACCCATCTGGAGTCCTTGTACTGGCACGGGATGTTGATGGTTCCGTAGCAAGGTATCTCATGTCCACTGTATGCTGAGAGCTTCATGTTGTTTTTCTTCAGCCGCTTGTATGCACTTGTGTCGCTTCCATACATCCGCCTGAATGTGCGCAGTGGAAGAGTGTTTCCTGATGCCCGTGTCGATCTTTAGACGAAGTGTGTGTCCATGGCCTGGTACGTCCGGTGGTCTCACGTTGAGTGTTGTGTAGGCTTCATCTCTTGGTGGGTTGCTGTTGATGCTGTGCATGCATTTTTCACTGATGGTGATGGGGTGGAATTGTTGCTGGTACATATATTCGTCCTCTGGGTCCTCACAGTCAACTACATTGACTCTGGCTCTGTGGTGTGGCTTGTATCTTCCCCTGGTTGCCTGGTGTTGTTTGTAGTGTTTGTTTGGTGGTGGACGGGACTTACTTCTTCTCCGTGGAGTGGAGTCTGGCTTCTGTTGACGTCTGTTATTGTTTTTCCTGCAGCATCTCACCCAGTGTCCCTTGGCGCCGCACGCAGAGCACTTGTCGTTGTAGGCAGGGCACTGACGCGGTTGATGGCTTCTGCCGCAGTTCTGACATGTCCGTCCTCGGTGTATGGCGTGAACATTTTCTGCAGTAGTCAGACCTAGCTGGTTCAACTGTTCATTGCCTGCCGATAGCGCTTCATATTTCCTCCCTTCTGTTAGCACTTCAGCCAAGGAGTAGCCTTGAGGTTTACTGTACAGGTCATTCCTCAGTGCATCGTGTGGCGTACTGGCTATTATGAGCTCAATCAGACGTTTGTTCAGCTCAGCGTCAGTGAATTGGCAATTCAGCGCTAATGTTCTGGCTCTAGTCACAAAGTCATCAATGTTTTCGTTGGGTCTCTGTCTGTACTGCATTAAATGAAGTCTGTGTATTCTAAAGTTCACATTCAATTTCAACTGACCTTCGAAAAACTTCCACAACTCATCGGGTTTCTTCTTATTCTCCTCACTGAGTCCACTAGCATTCAGTCTCTTTATTTCTTCATCTCCGATCCCTAGGCATATTTTCCTCGCTTTTTTAGCTTCATCCACTATTTCCTCATCCTCTAGATACAGACACATTTTCTGTTTGAAAAGAGAAATAGCCTCACTCAGATCCGGGTCGGACCAGTTCATCGTTGGTAGATGCGATGCCATTCTTGTCCTCTCTCTGGTCTCGAGCTTGAACCATTACCACTGTTAGCCACCTAGCTTGATCCCGCTAGCCGCCGAAGCCTTTTCACCCGTCAGGCGAAAAAAAATTATCCTCGGACAATTTTACTGTAAACTTCCGTCGGCACGAAGCAGTACTGTGTGGCGTTGTAGGCGATTGTTTTCCGCTGCCACCATGAAGTGTTATTGTTGTGAATATAGTCATTCAATGATGAGGAGACTCGGAAATGCATTTGACTTTACTGAGGTACTAACTGACTGACATATTACAGATACAGTGTTACTACGCAGGCCCTGTTCTAGTGTAGATCACTCCGCGTAAGGGTAATATAGTCCCATAACAACATACCACAACAGGTTCTACCTTAGTTTTTTTTCGCTCGTGACACGAATGCAGTGAAGCAACGCGAGTCCTGTTGGATTTTAACAAGGCGCGGGAACTTTCGTGCATCGACATAACAATGTATTCCCAGACTGCACTGTAGACTACATGTGGAGGGTGTGCGCCATCCTTTTAAGTTTATCTTATCGTTAACACGCATGTTCACAAGCCAAAATGCTAAGATGCTGCAGCAGACAGGTACACACGTGTCAGCTGTCCGGCGACTGCTCTTATTCATTAATAGGGTATCCCTGTATGTACTATACCCTGTACATGGCACGCATGTCATTTGGGGGGTGAGCCTCACTTAGATTTTTCTGACGGGGGCTAGATAAGTCTGTGAGAGATTTTGACTTTTGCAATGGCTCTGAAGAAAATCTGCTTGAAATCCCCTGAGTCTTGGGAACTATAGGACTTATTCACATGCAAGTCACTCAGTCATTGTATACTTATCTCAGTCTATTTGACTCAGGAGCTCCAATTGCAGTTACTGACTTTGTATTATAGACATGCAACTCTTGCAGTCTTTGATACCATCGATCATTCCATTCTTCAGGATAGACTAGAAAATATTGTGGAAGTTAAGACCATCTCCTGGCTCAGGTCTTATTTAACCCTTTGATGCAAAACATGGGTCAAAAGTGACCTGGCTGAGTTTTTATCTTCTATATCTTTGCAATAAATTAATTCCATCATTCAGTATTCAAGGTATTCCTCAAGTAATTTGTTTTTGATCATCATACATCCTTATTTTATTTTTTCCTTTCTTACTTTTTGAATAAAAACTCTTTTTGTATCACTACCCTTCTAATGCACAACATGGGTCAAAAACGACCTGCATTCATTTTCCAGGTTATTTCATGTATGGCTGAGTGTTTCTATGATATACTTTTGAAATAAATTCATTTTGTCATTTACTTTTCCAAATATGCAGTAAATATTTTGTTTTTGTTTAGCACAAATCATTTTTATTTTTCCTTTCTTAAATTATGAACAAGCACAGCTTTTGTAATTCTACATCAAGTTTACACACATGGGTCAGAAACGACCCGCATACATTTACTACAGCGTTTGGTGGGAACTGTGAATTGTGCTTGTGTCAGACATTTCACAGCTCAGCACAGCGCCCTTTGCCCATCTAATACATGTAAGTAATGTTTTTCAATTGTTCTAACATTACCTTAGAAAAAAATTGATTATGTTTAGGTTACCTTGAGGGCGGCACGGTGGTGTAGTGGTTAGCGCTGTCGCCTCACAGCAAGAAGGTCCTGGGTTCGAGCCCCGGGGCTGGCAAGGGCCTTTCTGTGCGGAGTTTCCATGTTCTCCCCGTGTCCGCGTGGGTTTCCTCCGGGTGCTCCGGTTTCCCCCACAGTCCAAAGACATGCAGGTTAGGTTAACTGGTGGCTCTAAATTGACCGTAGGTGTGAATGTGAGTGTGAATGGTTGTCTGTGTCTATGTGTCAGCCCTGTGATGACCTGGCGACTTGTCTGGGGTGTGCCCCGCCTTTCGCCCGTGGTCAGCTGGGATAGGCTCCAGCTTGCCTGCGACCCTGTAGAAGGATAAAGCGGCTAGAGATAATGAGATGAGATGAGGTTACCTTGAGAGTGAGTAGATTACTTGTCAGAAAGTTACAAGTAATTACTATTAGCACCTAGCTGTTGGCATATTCTACTTTAGTTAGCTAATTTTATTGTAGTTGGCTTAGCTAACTACATAGTTAATAAATAAATAACTGGCCCCATTCACTGCTAAAGTAATTACTTGAAACAAATTATTATTATAGTATCAAGACATTTAATTTTAAATCACATTTGGATGACCCATGTGTAGTAATAAAAGTATTTTTGTTCATAAAGTCTCATCTCATCTCATTATCTCTAGCCGCTTTATCCTTCTACAGGGTCGCAGGCAAGCTGGAGCCTATCCCAGCTGACTACGGGCGAAAGGCGGGGTACACCCTGGACAAGTCGCCAGGTCATCACAGGGCTGACACATAGACAACCATTCACACTCACATTCACACCTACGGTCAATTTAGAGTCACCAGTTAACCTAACCTGCATGTCTTTGGACTGTGGGGGAAACCGGCGCACCTGGAGGAAACCCACGTGGACACGGAGAGAACATGCAAACTCCACACAGAAAGGCCCTTGCCGGCCCCGGGGCTTGAACCCAGGACCTTCTTGCTGTGAGGCGACAGCGCTAACCACTACACCACCGCGCCGCCTGTTCATAAAGTAGGAAAGAAAAAATTAAATTAATGATTTGTGGTAATTAAAAACAAGATATTTAAAGAATACTTGGAATATTCAATCATAAAATAAATTGATTTCAAAAGATAGAGCAAAGAAAAACTCAGCATGAAATAACCTGGAAAATGAATGCAGGTCATTTTTGACCTATGTTGTGCATATGTTTTGCATCAAAGGGTTAACTGATCGCTATCAGTATGTTGATGTAAATGGTGATTTTTATAGACATACTGAAGTAAAGTTTGGTGTTCCACAAGGTTCTGTCTTGGGTCCACTGCTTTTTTTCTTTATGATGTTACCTCTGGGTGATATTATTCGTAAACATTGTATTAGTTTCCACTTTTATGCTGATGACACACTATGTTTCTGCAAAACCAGATGAGAGACACCAGCTTAAAGGTCATAGGCAACGGTTTTCAATTTATGCACATTTGAAACTTTATATGTTAAAAAACCCTCTGTAATTTTCTTCTGGTCCCAAGAAGTATTGTAAATAAGTAATAATTAAAATAAGTTAGTGCAGATCACGGCGAATTTCTGTTCGGTGATTTTCGTGACCACTCGGCATGTGACGTCATTTAAGACAAACAAACCGCTCGAGTTGCGTCCACTTCCATTTACTTGCATTGACGTTCGTCTTGAGTGCAGACATGCGTTCAGGAATTTCCAAAGAAAAACCATGCCTTATTGTTGTGCAGTGAACTGTAACAACAGGACTGGTTCAGGAAGAAGTTTTTACCTTTTTCCGAGAGAGGAGAAGAGGCAGAGAGAGTGGATTGGCTTTTTCCGGAAGAGGAGAATAGGCGGAGTGAGAGAGTTGGCTTTTTCCGAAAAAGGAGATGAGGCGGAGCGAGTGGGTTGGCTTTTTCCGAAAGAGGAGACGAGGTGGAGAGAGTGGATTGTGCGCGTGAAGCTAGAGGGTTGTTTTTTCCGGAAGAAGAGACGAGGTGGAGAGAGTGGATTGTGCACATGCAGCCAGAGGGTTGGCTTTTTCCGAAAGAGGTGGAGAGAGTGAATTGTGCACATGAAAAAAAATCAAGCAGTCAAAGAAGAAACAGACCAGCAATGCTCAAGCAAAAAGGAGAAGATTGGAGGTAAACATTTTTGCTTGCAATTGACAAGTCAAGAATCCTGAGGGATCCTGTACAATCATTGTGGAAATGAGACAAAGGGATATTTTCTCGCTAAGAGTAGGCTATAAATAGTATAATGCTGTGGATGGCAGGCTAATGTGGCCTATTGGTGCACTGTCAAGTAATCGTTACCTATATCCACTAGGGAGAGCGGTTTAATTATTCTTCAAAAGGGCTCTTATTTAGTATTATAACAAAAGTAAGAATTTATCACAACTACCATTAAATCTTTTGGGCACGAGTCTTGTTGGGGTCCGGGGTCACCGCGATCAGAATCGGCCGAGTCACTGTCCGATTCCGTGGCCGCACGGTCAAACCAGTGAGCCACATTCACTGATTGCTTCGCAACGGCCATAGGTTCATACATATATGGTTTCACCTCTCGATATTCAATTTGGAGAGTTCCTACTTCAAAATCGCTATCAGACATTTTACACAACCTCTCACGACCAAAGTCCATACACGTGTGCTCGGTTCGCAAGTAAACACAGAACTGCTCCCAGTCTGTTTGCCTTAAATGATGTCATGACGGCTGTCCCCTGGTGGTGAAAGTGCGCATAAGTGAGATGTAAACAAACCTTTGGAAATTGAGCAAAACAGTAAATTTTAACTGTTTTATTCAATTTTAGGGTGCAAATTAGACACTAGGCAGATTGAATTCGCTTTTTGGGTCATTCTACTAGACAATAAAGTTGATATTCTACGTTTCACCTCCGACCATTGCTTATGACCTTTAATAGAATTGAGGAATGTGTAAAGGACATTAGACACTGGATGCTTATTAACTTCCTTTTGCTTAACTCTGACAAGACTGAAATACTTATACTAGGACCACATGCAGCTAGAAGTAAGTTTTCTGATTACACAGTAACTCTGGATGGCCTTTCTGTTTCTTCACGTGCAGCAGTAAAAGACCTCGGGGTGATTATCGACCCCAGGCTTTCATTCGAAACTCACATTGATAACATTACATGAAGCTTTCTTTCATTTCAGAAATATTGCAAAGATAAGAAATTTAATGTCATTACATGATGTAGAAAAACTAGTTTCATGCTTTTGTTACCTCCAGGTTGGATTATTGTAATGCCTTACTGTCTGGGTGTTCCAATAAGTGCATAAACAAGCTCCAGTTAGTTCAAAATGCAGCAGCAAGAGTCCTTACTAGAACTAGAAAATATGACCACATCACCCCTGTCTTATCCACACTGCATTGGCTCCCAGTCAAACTTCATATTGATTATAAAATACTACTATTGACCTTCAAAGCACTGAATGGTCTCACACCACAGTACCTGAGCGAACTTCTGGTCCTTTATGTCCTGCCACGCCTACTTGGATCAAAAGGTGCAGGCTATCTGCTGGTACCTCGTATAGTGAAGGCTACATCAGGGGGCAGAGCCTTTTCTTACAAAGCCCCACAGTTATGGAACAGCCTTTGAAATAGTGTTCGGGAATCAAACACAGTCTCAGCATTTAAGTCTAGGCTGAAAACATATCTGTTTAGTCAAGCCTTTCGTTAATGGTGCTTATGAGGTAAAGGTGTAGATCTGGAGGGTCCTCAGACACAGTGTTTTGGTAAACTGGGATGTATGGATGCTGTCAGTCCCCCACTCGCTTGCTCACTCGAGTTTGTTGACGGTGTAGTGGCTGGCTGCTTTATGTCCTGGGGCTCCCTCATGCCTGTGTTACCTTCTGGCTCTCCTTTTAGTTATATTGTCATAGTTAGTTTTGCCGGAGTCCCTGCTTGTACTCAGCGCAAAATGCATACTGTACCTACTTATTCAGGTGACATTGGGCATGCCTAACAACCTGTGTTTTGTCTCTCCCCCCCCCAAATCAATCCTGGGATCGAGGTGCTGACGTCTTCTGCTCCTTGGACCTGCCTGATCCATCCTGATGCCCTATGTCTGGTTGGAGTCTCATTACATTGCTCCTGTGGAGGACGGCCCCATATAGACAGTTGAAAGTCACACTTGGAAGACACTATGGACACTCACAGTAATGCTGTTGTGGCTGAGGACTACAGTTGGCTTGCTAACTTTGGGACTGCGGTTGTCATGAACAGTTTTGCACTCAAGTTTCCATTAATGAAGAGTTATAACATCAACGAAACTGACTTCATGTTAAAACTGTTAATGTTATAGTCATGTTGTCTGTTGTTGTCCAGTTGAGGATTGGTTCCCTTTTGGGTCTGGTTCCTCTTGAGGTTTCTTCCTTGTGTCATCTGGGGGAGTTTTTCCTTGCCACCGTCGCCACGGGCTTGCTCATTGGGGATAGATTAGGGATAAAATTGGCTCAATTCTTGGGTTATTCAGATTCTGTAAAGCTGCTTTGGGACAATGTCTATTGTTAAAAGTGCTATACAAACAAACTTGACTTATAGTTATCATCAGTATTAAGCTCTGTCTTAAGTGGCCACTTACATTACTTCAGTTTACCTGGGTATATTCAGTGTCTTATGTGTACACTGAATGTCCTGAGCAGGAGCTCAGATTGCAGTTGCTAAAATTGTAATAATTTATTGATATAAGGTGTTTTGTGGTCAGTGTACTGTACTGTGTCATGTAGTAATGCATTATACTACATGACACACTACAGTACACAGTACACTGAAGTCAACTGTATTGTCAAGTCAACCATAATGGCTGAGGACTACAGTTGACTTGTTAACTTTAGGACTGCAGTTGTCATGAACAGTTTTGCACTCAAGTTTCCATCAATGAAGAGTTATAACATCAACAAAACCTACTTCATGTTAAAACTGTTAATGTTATAGTCATGCTGTCTGTTGTCGCCCAAATGAGGATGGGTTCCCTTTTGAGTCTGGTTCCTCTCGAGGTTTCTTCCTCATGTCGTCTGAGGGAGTTTTTCCTTGCCACCGTCACCACAGGCTTGCTCATTGGGGATAGATTAGGGACAAAATTAGCAGGATGTTTAAAGTCATTCAAATTCTGTAAAGCTGCTTTGCAACTATGTCTATTGTTAAAAGCACTATAGAAATAAACTTGACTTGACTATATGACAATGTAACTTTCAACAATATTACCATATATTAGTTGTAATTATGTTCTTCTCAAATACCTGCAACTCTGACAATATCGTTTTCAGTGACTAATAAAATGGTTTTGAAAGTTCCTACTTTTAAAACATATTTTTGATATTTGCCCTTTTACCAAATCCCAGCATGCCTTGCGTGTTGGGAACTTCTGGTGGCTCCGCTCATCTCATCTCATCTCATCTCATCTCATCTCATTATCTGTAGCCGCTTTATCCTGTTCTACAGGGTCGCAGGCAAGCTGGAGCCTATCCCAGCTGACTACGGGCGAAAGGCGGGGTACACCCTGGACAAGTCGCCAGGTCATCACAGGGCTGACACATAGACACAGACAACCATTCACACTCACATTCACACCTACGGTCAATTTAGAGTCACCAGTTAACCTAACCTGCATGTCTTTGGACTGTGGGGGAAACCGGAGCACCCGGAGGAAACCCACGCGGACACGGGGAGAACATGCAAACTCCACACAGAAAGGCCCTCGCCGGCCACGGGGCTCGAACCCGGACCTTCTTGCTGTGAGGCGACAGCGCTAACCACTACACCACCGTGGCGCCGGCTCCGCTCATATTGCTGATAATGGTACAAAAACAAATATTGGGCTATAAAATCAATTTCTATGTTCAAATATCGAATGTAAGCCGAAATGTGATGTTATTAGATTGCCTTTATTTGTCTAGTTACTGGTTCCATGGTATTTTTCATCAGCACAGATGCTTTTAATTGTTTTTTTTTTAATTTACCTCACCTGCGATGGAGTCAGCGGAGCGAGGTATTGTTATCAGTCGGATTTCTTTGTTTCTGTGTTTTTTGTTAGAAACAACGGGAAAACCGCTGGACCAATATTCATGAAAGTTTCAGGATAGCTGGGCATTGATCTCAAATAAAATCTCCAACATTTTGAGGGTCATCCGGTCAAGATCAAGGTCACGGTGACCAAAAAGGTAATTAAAAAAAAAGCTCTGAGATCAGACTGCAGGAGATCTGTCTCGGAAAGACCCCTCCCACAAGCATGCCGACTGGATCACTACATAACTCATTTGCATAAACTGCATAAGGTGGTGTGCTGCTCAGTCTATTCAACTGACATAACTTTTTGCTTTTAGGAGTTTGTTACTCTGTAGATTCTTTATCTAAAACTATGTTTGTTGCCATTGGATGGTTTCTTGGTTCGTATACATACGCAAAGGAAGTGGTTTTGGCTACGCCCACTTTTAAACCCTATTGATCAAAATTTCCCTGCTCTGTTGATTTATTATTACCTCATAGTCAGGCAGTGTATATATTCTTTTTGCAAGGAAAACCCACCAGCGCCAGAAGAGAGCATGGAGTTGGATTTGCTGTTGGGCAATTCCATGTAAATGTCAACCTCACCATGCAAAAATAAAGCAACATGTAATACATCAAAACCACTCCCAGAGATATCACCTAGGCCTGTATTTTACAGATGTGAATAAGTTGAACCAATTTGTAACCAACCTAATATGTCACTGTCAGTCTTTCTTTCTTATAATGTAAACCCCAAGCTAAAATCAACTTTGATCATGTACAATTCTGTATTATTGCCACAAGCCACAGAAATGTATGCTAAAATCCACAAAACAGCAAAACAATAGCCATCCTAAATATTATTTAAGAACTTTGATAGTTTTAGCTGATATTCAGAGAGTTTTTCAAAGGGTTATGGTGGTTAAATTGCTGATTTTCTAAACATACGCCATGTCTATTTCAGACGCGTCACATCCATAACGGAATTTCGTCACATCCATAACGCTGACTTTTCCTTCCGAAACTCTGCATGAAATACAAAATATTTTAAACAAAGATTTTTTAATATTCACCTTGGACCCCTCTATCAAATGGATATCTCCATTTCAACATTAGGTTTACAATTTCACAGAGTTTGATAAAAATGTACAGTCACCCAAGAAAAGTGATACTTTTTCTGTCACATCCATAACGCATCTTTTATTGGCGTTTTCTGGCATGCCCTAGATGTACTATGGGAATTGTTCTTGTTCTATCACTTCTCCAGTATGGTACAGCCTTAAAATATGCAACACCTGTTTAAATACTGGGAGACAATAAAACATGCACTGGGTCATTTGTTGCCATTTTGAGTTCAAGTGTCACGTCCATAACGCTGGAATTGCTCTGTTTGCAATGCACTACTGAATGCTGTGGTTCCACCAACAGAAGACACGTGCTCTGAAAGGATTGCCAATCTGCAGCTCCAGACTTCTGTAGGACCAGTAAGACTGATTAGTGCTTATGCGCCCACACTGACATCATCTCAAGAAGCCAAAGACATGTTCTATGACAACTTGAGTTCTGCCATCAGCCCAGTCTCCAACACAGAGACTTGTTCATCCTTGGCAATTTCAATCCCAGAGTAGGAGCAGATTACAACTCCTGGCCTGCCTGCCTGGGACACTTTGGCATCAGTAAGATCAATGAGAATGGTCAACACCTGTTAGAGCTCTGCTGCCACCACAGTCTGTGCATCATGAACACCTTCTTCAACTGCAAGTCTCAGCACAAGGTGTCATGGCACCACCCCAGGTCCAAGCACTGGCACCAGCTCAACATGGTCCTCACCAAATGTTCAGATCTGTCAACCGTTAGGATCACCCGAAGCTACCAGAGTGCTGAGTGTGACACGGACCATCCTCTAGTCTGCAGTAAAGTGACACTCCAAGTCAAGAGGATCCACTGCTCAAAGAAGACTGGGAGACCATATATTGATGTCTGCAAAACTTGTATACAGGAGAGAGTCAGCGAATTTAGAACTGCAGCGCAGGGATTTCTCATGGAACCTCCAACCACAAGTGCAAAAGAGCGATGGGAGCACTTTAGAGACAACATCCATGCATCCGCAATGTCCTGCTTTGGAAAGAAAACAAGGAAGTCAGCAGACTGGTTTGAAGCGCACTCTCAAACCATGATACCCATCACTGATGAGAGAAACAGAGTGCTCGTGGCCAGGGCCGCTGACAGCTTTGGCTGGGCCTGGGACAAAATGCTCTGAATGGGCCCCCCCCGGGCCAACCCACACACACACCCACCTCTCTTATCCCAGTCTCTACTCACTCCAACCCTTAAATGACAGTTATTCAAAAACCATTCAACCGGTCAACAACCATTTCATTTTAGCATTTCAACATTTTTACAGTTTTAACATTTTAACATTTCCTTAGTCTGCAACTATTCAGGTGCGAAATGCAATGCGCCGGACTTTTGTTGTGGCAAAGTCGTCAATAAGGTCATTGAAGTCCAGCTTTTTCGCAAGTTCGTGCTCTATAGAGAGCATTGCCAGCTCATTGAGCTGAACATGGAAGAACATAGTATACTGTGCGTGCGTACTGTCCAGTGTGAAAAGCAGAGAAGAACACACCGCTCGAGAAACGGCGGGATATGATTGCGGGCTAATGTGAATATTCTTAGCTTCAATCAGATATATGAAACACAATGTTATTAAGCCGTTGTGGTTATGAAATGATTCAATGCCCTGTGCGTTTGATATGGTGTTCAGTGTGACTTGCTCTCCCCTCGTTTGTAACATGAATTGCGTGCCGCGCGTGCCTTGGTTGGGGTTACTTTACGGGGCTGGAAAAAGTTGGCTGTGTCTTTAGGGTGACCACCAACATGAGTCTGTAAGTTGGGACACTTGTGTCCAAAAGTGAGGACAAAGGCCCTAAAGTTAGGACACCGTCGCGTTACGGGGGGGGGGGTTTAAGAAAAACTTATAAAAAAAACGTATGAAGTCAATACATATTTATTAACTTGGAACACCTATCAAAAAGAGAAATGTGGAAAATGATGGTCAAGACCATGTCAACAAGAAACAAAACATCACTGTAAAGTCACTGTAAAGAGTTGTGTCCATCTATAGACACTGAAAAAACAGTCTTTGCCATGCCATAGGCCAACATATTTATTCACTTGAAAATGACCATCAAAAAGAAAAAAAAAGAAAAATCGAAAAATGAGTCAAGAAACATGTAGGCCTACTGTCATTTAGCCTACTATACTGGCCTTGGCTTATCCACAGGAACTAAACTAAAAACAAAACATTGTTGTGTTCATTTATGCTCATCCAAAAAATATCAAAAAGAAAAACATGAAAAATGACAGTCAACCATATCATTTACATTTGGCCTATAACCTTACCTGTCAACTTTTGCAGAGCAGTCTAAACTCCTGTACGAGTGATGGTGTTTAATGGTGTGGAACAATTTAGTCAGCTCAGCAGCAGTGGTTTTGTCATCGATTGGGGTTGGTAGAGCTGGGGCAAAAAATGATGCTAAAGATGACTGTCCAGCACTGCTGGTATTCTCTCTGTGGCGGTCTGTGTCTGCGTGTCTGTCTATCGCACCTTTACCTCTGCTCCCCACATCAATGTCAATGCGACAGAGCTTGCAGAAGGCGAAGTGTTCTCCTTTTTGGCTCTTGCTGACAAAACGATGCTCTAAGCACCAAGCATTTTTAAAGGATGTCTTTCGTTTCGGCATGAGTATTGTTCAACAGCATGCGTGCCAACATTCATAGGTTTTTCCGTACAAACATTCGCACTGCGCGCGCAGCTCGGAGGAGCAAAAATCAGTGAATCGCGTGAGCGCAGCTTCTGAGTGACAGCAGCTTCCAGACAATCAGAGGCTGCAGAGGCTCCATCAGCTGCGCGCGCAGCGCGAATGTTTGTATACAAGAAATCCCTGTAGGCTATCTTTGCCTGTATGTCATCGCAGAATAGCAAGTGTAAATAATGGGCGGGGATTTGTGACGATTGATGCAACAGTGGCGGCTGAGGGTCCGAAATGAGGACAAAATGTAAAAAGTGAGGACGCGTGACAGACGTCCGGACAGACGGCTCTAAAACCGGACGAAATCCGGACGAATGGTCACCTGCTGCATCATCCGAATCTTTTTTAAAATATTTATGCAGTGAGCCCCTGAGTCTCTTGGTTTCTTCCTCTCTTTTTCTCTTTTCTTTTCTTTTCCGTGCTCCTGACTTGTGCATGTTGGCAAATGGCACGCACGCTGATTGTCGAAGCGCTATGATCAAACGATGTTGTTTTTTTCCCCTTAATCAAAGAGTCAGACCAAACCATTTTTGCATTAGGGGTGGTAGGGGGTTCTTGATGCCTTTTTCAAAGACAATAAAGGCAAAAGATCTAGAAATCATTTATTGAATGCAAATATAGTACATTTCTCCCCAAAATCAACACATTTTGAAATGAAATAAAATAATCGCAACTTCATGAGAGCCCAGTTCTGGGCCCCCCCATTCCTGGGCCCGGGACAACATACCCGTTTGTCCCCCCCTGTCGGCGGGCCTGCTCGCGTCTCACAGAGCATCTCCTAGCAACCAAACCAAAGAAGCAGTGTGCCTTGCCCACAGCAAAGTCCAGGCAACAGCCTGCTGTTGTGCCAATGACTATTGGATAGAGCTATGCAGAAAGATCCAAACAGCAGCAGACACTGGCAACATCAGAGGCATGTATGAAGGCATCAAGCTGGCTGTCGGCCCTGTCCAGGAGAAGTCTGCTCCCCTGAAATCCATAGCTGGAGACATCATACAAGACCAAGAACTCTAAATGAAGCGCTGGGTAGAGCACTACTCCAAGCTCTGTGCTCGAGAAAACCAAGTCTCAGAAACAGCACTCAACACCATCGAACAGTTGCCTGTTCTAGAGGAACTCGATGAAGAACTAACAGAAGGAGAACTACTCAAGGCCCTGAAATCGCTTGCCTCTGGTAAGGCACCAGGAAGAGATGGCATTCCAGCCGAAATCTTGAAATGCTGCCAGGAAGATGTTGTGTTGGAATTGCTCCATATTCTTCGCTTATGCTGGAGAGAAGGTCAAGTGCCACAAGACATGAGGGATGCTAACATTGTGATGATCTATAAGAACAAAGGCGACTGTTCCGACTGCAATAATTACCGTGGTATCTCCCTCCTCAGAATCGTGGAAAAGCTGTTTGCCAGAGTCACCTTACAAAAGCTTATGGCCCTTGCTGAGTGAATCTACCCTGAGTCACAATGCGGTTTCAGAGCAAAGCGAGCCACCATTGACATGATCTTCTCTGTACGCCAGCTGCAGGAGAAGTGCCGTGAACAACAGCGTCTACTGTACCTGGTCTTCATCGACCTGACAAAAGCATTTGACCTTGTCAGCAGGGAAGGACTGTTCAAGATCCTTACAAAGATTGGATGCCCCCCCAAACTCCTCAGCATCTTTGAATCCTTCCATTCTAATATGAAAGGCACAGTCGTCTTCGACGGCTCTGTCTCAGAAGCGTTCGACATTCATAGTGGTGTCAAGCAGGGATGCGTGCTCTCTCCCACGCTATTTGGCATCTTCTTCTCTGTGAGTCAAAATTTGCTAATGGGTAATAATGGTGAGACACGTATAAAAAATCATCTCCATCCACTATTTTAAACATAAATTGGATATTTTTTGGTTTAAATAAAATAATATTGCTCTCAGAAATAATGTTGACAACTTCAGATATCACAAGCTATATTTTCCCAATAAAATCATGAATTAATTTTTTGAAGTTGGTGAATTTTAGACACCCGACCGTAACAGTTCTGACTAACCAACTTCGACAAGGTTTGATTGCTATACAACTTATTGTCGGAATTAAATCAACTACACTCCATAAAACAGGTTTACTGAAGTGTTTAAAAAACCACATACAATGGGCCTGCACATTTTCTAAACACGAAAAAATCATTTTAAAAAAAGACCCTTATGCACGTTACTGAGTCCGTCAGAAGTCAACATCAACTTGTGAATAAGAATATTCCAACTAAAAACATTAATATAGAACAATATATGTAATCAATCACTTTAATATAAAAGCACCAATTGATTTATAATTAATTCTCGCCTTGGAATCTGCCTGTTTTCAAAATACATCGATGGTAAAATCAAAGGATCGCTGTCTGTCAGAAAATAACGTACACAAGACTGTATCGTATATCTCCGACCGGCATAGCACTGCATGATACACAAACCTCCAGGAAATCCACACTACCACAAGTTTTGATGACATCATCACTTTCCGAGAAGATGAAGAAACTGGCCGCCTGAGCAGCGTGTGTTTGCAGTCTGTCAAGAAAGCTAACGTGCATAATACGTAACGCACGTAAGTATAGATTTGTTCTTCACTCACTAAAAATGAACCGTAGCGATCGGGGAACTGGCTGAAATACTTCATAATGGATGTAAACAAAAATTGACACCAGTGCAACTGAAAGAATTTGCCGGGAGGGTGAATGATCGTGTGGAATGTGCTGGTCCCTGACGGAAGCAGGAAGTCGCACGTTACAATCTGACGGACATTTCTTATGCACGTTATATTTTGACGTCCCCCAATTGAAGATAAATAAAATTTGTTTTGGGTGTACTTGTCACCATGTCAGACAGGTCAGACAGGTCTCCTTCTGGAGTCAGAGAGCTTTAAGTGGACTTGTTGGAAAAAGGAAGAGATTGATGGCCCAGAAATATGTTTCCATGGCTGTAATCCAAATTTTAAATCTCATTTATTACTTTATGGTGCATGCATATTACTATCAGACAGTTCCGGCTGTGTGCAATACTCATGTTGTAGTCTTCATTTATGAATTTTACAATATAATTTTAGTCTTAGATTTCTCCTGTTACTTAAATATTCATATTCCCCTTTCCCTAGTCAGATCTTATAGTGCAATTAGAGTACATTTCAATGAATTCATCTTTGGTAATTTATGTCCGTCAAAAGTAACATGCATAAGTATACTAACCCACATGTGTTTTAATATTGTATTGTTCCACAGAGTCCTGTTTCCAATCCTTAATGTTAATAGTAAGTTACTACTGTTATGTTATGAGGATTTCTTCACAATGAATTCTTGTGTTATGTCGGTTCATAAGTGATAACAGAAAAGTTATCACCTTGGCTCTTGGTCGTGAATCTTTTCACCTGTTTCTTGAATAATTATATTCTCATTTTCTGGAAAGATCTTTGATATTTTCCATTAAGTATTGTAAAAACCTGATTACTTCATTCTTATATGCATGGAGTTTTGTAAAATAAGGAGAAAAAAACTAAAAATACTTCATTTTTTTCTGTCAAAAAATAACATGCATAAGCGTAGATTTGATAACTTCGCAGATTATTTTTTTGAAAATCCAGTGTGATTATCTTTTCAATTGTTAATATGTTTAATAAAATAATAAAAGTTTAATATGATGTAGTTTAATTTTTCAATAAAAGAATATGAATTTTGACATGATTTGTTACATATTATTACCCATTAGCAGATTTTCATCCCTGTACTCCTGGAGTACGCTTTTGGCTCTGCCACAGAGGGCATCTATCTCAGAACAAGAAGTGATGGAAACCTGTTCAGCCTCTCAAGACTTCATGCCAAGACTAAGGTCCAGACTAAATGCCTACGGGACTTCCTATTTGCTGATGATTCTGCCATCAGTGCTCATTCAGCTGAAGAGCTACAGTGCCTGATGATTCGCTTCAGTGATGCCTGCAACCACCTTGGCCTCACCATAAGCTTGAAAAAGACACAAATCATGTCTCAGGGTGCCGAGGGAATCCCTGAAATCAAGATCGGCGAGCATATTCTGGATGTAGTCAACACCTTCACATACCTTGGCTCAACAATAGCAGACACCCTCTCTCTGGACTCTGAAATGGGAAAGTGCATCAGTAAAGCTGTCACAACAATGTCCAAGCTATCCTTCAGGGTATGGACCAACAACAAGCTAAACCTGAAAACCAAGATCCATGTCTACCGAGCATGCATCATCAGCACTCTCCTATATGGCAGTGAGTCTTGGACGTTGAAAGCCCACCAGGAAAGGAAACTGCATACCTTCTACATGTGCTGCCTCTGTGGCATCCTGGGCATCACCTGGAGAGATCGTGTCACGAACACTGCTGTGCTAGTCTGGCTAATGCGACTTCAAAGCTCTACGAGCTATTGGTCTGGCCAAGATATTAAGCCCAACCATTTCCCAGAGCCCATGGTTGACCCGCCTCCCTGAAATGCCTCAGTTTGCTACTGGTCGAAGCCAGAAAAGGCTGTGACAAAGCTTAAACCAATCACATCACTCTTTCCTCTGACGTATGTGACGCAACGATAGGATTCTCGCTGAGCCCCATTGATTTGGCTACTAGCGGGGCTAACTGGTAGATTAAACTCTTACCGAAGCCAGTCGGGAGCAAGGCGAAAACGTCCTTCCTTTCAATAAATACCTCCAGGGCTGCTCTTTGCTCCATTTTCAATGAGACCTTCCCGTTGAATGCTTTCAATACAGCATGATTCTGTAAACAATCTATGGCTTCCGGTCGCAGTTCTACTACGTCACTGCCTTGAACACGCCTCTACCCAGGGCCGTTGGAGATGCTCAAAGTTGATTGGCTCCCGATTTTTCCGGAGCTTGGAAGAGCTGGAGATAGCTTGCCTGGCCAGACTGAGCTCGCAACAGGCCCTCGTGTTGCGTCACGCTTAGGATGGGTGGGCCTAGGCTACTGCTGTGCTACAATGCACCGATATGTCCAATATGTACAGCCTGGTAAAACAGCAAAGGATGAGGTGGCTAGGGCATGTGGAATGCATGGAGGACGGCAGAATACCAAAGGACCTGCTGTATGGCGAACTAGCAACAGGCAAGCATCCCACTGGAAGACCGTACCTGAGGTATAAAGATGTGTGCAAGTAGGATTTGAAAGCCCTAAACATCGATGCAAGTGCCTGGAAGCAACTAGTGCAAGACAGAGAGAGGTGGAGGAAAGAGGTGTGGAAGAACCTTGCAGTGCTTGAAGAAACCATCGCCAACAAACACAAAGAGAAATGGCAGCGCAGGAAAGCACCACCACCAATACATACTGCTACAGCTTTTATCTGCATGAGCTGCCAGTGGGACTATCACTCAAGGATAGGACTACATAGTCACAACCGCCGCTGCTCAAGGACGTCATCTCTGAGTGCAATTCCATAGTCTCCCGAGACTGAGGGATGCCTACTACTACTAGTCAGGCGGTATTTGTTTATATTTGGAGGCTACTTTGCAAAATTTGCCAAGTCTTGTTTTTGGTAATAATATACAAGTTCAGATATAAATTCATAAATCTGGACTTCTTGTAATGTTTGTAGGCTGCTGTTTAATAGTGAATTATGCAGGGGAACTTTGCACATAAAAAGAGCCCTGAAACCACATATAGGAAATTGGTATAAAAGTATTACATCATTAATATGCAATTATTATATCCATAATAGGTGTCATTTGTAGCACACAACCTTTTTACTCGGGTCAAAAGCATGGTTCATACATTAGATACCCATTTAACCCTAAAAGGACCTAAACTAGGCAGCACGGTGGTGTAATGGTTAGCGCTGTCGCCTCACAGCAAGAAGGTCCGGGTTCGAGCCCTGTGGCCGGCGAGGGCCTTTCTGTGCGGAGTTTGCATGTTCTCCCCGTGTCCGTGTGGGTTTCCTCTGGGTGCTCCGGTTTCCCCCACAGTCCAAAGACATGCAGGTTAGGTTAACTGGTGACTCTAAAGTGACTGTAGGTGTGAGTGTGAATGGTTGTCTGTGTCTGTGTGTCAGCCCTGTGATGACCTGGAGACTTGTCCAGGGTGTACCCCGCCTTTCGCCCGTAGTCAGCTGGGATAGGCTCCAGCTTGCCTGCGACCCTGTAGAACAGGATAAAGTGGCTAGAGATAATGAGATGAATGAGATGAGGACCTAAACTACTGAGTGGGATCAATTAGAACCTCAGAAATGGTGTGCTGCTCAATCTATTCAACTGACAACTTTTTGCTTTGAGGAGTTTGTTACTCTATAGATTCTTTATCTATATGTATGTTTGTTTCAAGATTGATGAAAAAAAGAAGTGTTACTTCTTGTAGTTTGAACATAAAAAAACAAACTGCTAACAACTTAGTAATAATTGTATCATAGAAATTTCTGAAATGAGAAATTGTGAGCTGAGTTCTGGAATGTATATAAGCTATAAATATTCTCATGTTCTGTAGCAAAGGTGTAAAATATTTCTGGCTTTTTTATGTTCTCCATGTACTTAAATATCTCATTTTAAACTTAACTTGATAATATCATGTAAATATATGATTTCTATTCACATAAAGTTAGTAAACGGGTAATTTAAAAAAATACAGACGTTATACCCCTCCTAGAACTGCCACCTTATTGTGGTGGAGGGGTTTGTGTGCTTGAATGATCCTAGGAGCTATGTTGTCGGGGGCATTATGCCCCTGTTAGGGTTTCCCAAGGCAGACAGGTCCTAGGTGACAGGCCAGACCAAGAGCAGTTCACCAAAAAACCCCTATGGAGAAAAAATCCAGGACCGTGACGTCGCCCGGTAGGACGCAGCCGGGGCCCCACCCTGGAGCCAGGCCCGGGGTTGGGGCTCGTATGCGAGCGCTTGGTGGCCGGGCCTTTGCCCATGGGGCCCGGCCGGGCTCAGCCCGAAGAGGTGACGTGGGCCCGACCTCCTGTGGGTTCACCACCCACAGAGGTAGCAGTAGGGGTTTGGTGCAATGTGGATTGGGTGGCAGTCGAAGGCAGGGGCCTCGACGACCTGATCCCCGGACACAGCAGCTGGCTGTTGGGACATGGAATGTCACTTCGCTGGGGGGGAAGGAGCCGGAGCTTGTGCGGGAGGTTGAGAGGTACCGGCTAGAGATAGTCGGGCTCACCTCCACGCACAGCTTGGGCTCTGGAACCCAGCTCCTCGAGAGGGGCTGGACTTTCCACTTCTCTGGAGTCGCCCGTGGTGAGCGGCGGCGGGCTGGTGTGGGCTTCCTTATAGCTCCCCAGCTCAGCCGCCATGTGTTGGAGTTTACCCCAGTGAACGAGAGGGTCGCCTCTCTGCGCCTTCGGATTGGGGAGAGGGCTCTTGCTGTTGTTTGTGCCTACGGGCCAAATAGCAGTATAGAGTATCCGGCCTTCTTGGAGTCCCTGGGAGAGGTACTGAGGGGTGCTCAGACTGGGGACTCCATTGTGCTACTGGGGGACTTCAATGCTCACGTGGGCGATGACAGTGACACCTGGAGGGGCGTGGTTGGGAGGAACGGCCTCCCCGATCTGAACCCGAGTGGTGTTTTGTTATTGGACTTCTGTGCTAGTCACAGTTTGTCCATAACGAACACCATGTTCGAGCATAGGGGTGTCCATAAGTGCACGTGGCACCAGGACACCTTAGGTCGGAGGTCGATGATCGACTTTGTAGTCGTGTCATCTGATCTCCGACCCTATGTCTTGGACACTCGGGTGAAGAGAGGGGCTGAGTTGTCAACTGATCACCACCTGGTGGTGAGTTGGATCCGCTGGCGGAGGAGGAAGCTGGACAGACCTGGCAGGCCCAAATGTATGGTGAGGGTCTGCTGGGAACGTCTGGCCGAGCACTCTGTTGGGGAGGTCTTTAACTCCCACCTCCGGGAGAGCTTTTCCCAGCTTCCGAGGGAGGCGGGGGACATTGAGTCTGAGTTGACCATGTTCTCTACCTCCATTGTGGACGCAGCTGTTCGGAGCTGTGGCCGCAAGGTCTCCGGTGCCTGTCGTGGCGGCAATCCCCGAACCCGGTAGTGGACACCGGAAGTAAGGGATGCCGTCAAGCTGAAGAAGGAGTCCTATCGGGCCATGTTGACCTCCGGGACTCCTGAGGCAGCTGACGGGTATCGGCAGGCCAGGCGTGCTGCAGCTCGGGCAGTTGCGGAGGCAAAAACTTGGAACTGGGAGGAGTTCGGGGAGGCCATGGAGAAGGACTATCGGTCGGCCTCGAAGAAATTCTGGCAAACCGTCCGGCGCCTCAGGAGGGGGAAGCAGTACTCTGCCAACACTGTTTACAGTGCGGGTGGGGAGCTGTTGACCTCGACTGGGGACATTGTCGGGCGGTGGAAGGAATACTTTGAGGATCTCCTCAATCCCACCGTCATGTCTTCCACTGAGGAGACTGAGGCTGATGACTCAGAGGTGGACTCGTCCATTACCCAAGCCGAAGTCACTGAGGTGGTTTGCAAGCTCCTCGGTGGCAAGGCACCGGGGGTGGATGAGATCCGCCCTGAGTATCTCAAGTCTCTGGATGTTGTGGGGCTGTCTTGGTTGACACGCCTCTGCAACATCGCGTGGCGGTCGGGGACAGTGCCTCTGGAGTGGCAGACTGGGGTGGTGGTCCCTCTTTTTAAGAAAGGGGACCGGAGAGTGTGCTCCAATTATAGGGGAATCACACTTCTCAGCCTCCCAGGGAAAGTTTACTCCAGGGTACTGGAGAGGAGAATTCGACCAATAGTCGAACCTCGGATCCAGGAGGAACAATGCGGTTTTCGTCCTGGTCGCGGAACACTGGACCAGCTCTATACCCTTCATAGGGTGCTCGAGGGTTCATGGGAGTTTGCCCAACCAGTCCACATGTGCTTTGTGGATCTGGAGAAGGCATTCAACCGTGTCCCCTGTGGTATTCTGTGGGGGGTGCTTCGGGAGTATGGGGTTCGGGGCTCTTTGCTAAGGGCTGTCCGGTCCCTGTATGAACGGAGCAGGAGTCTGGTTCGCATTGCCGGCAGTAAGTCAGACCTGTTCCCAGTGCATGTTGGACTCCGTCAGGGCTTTGTCACCGGTTCTGTTCATAATTTTTATGGACAGAATTTCTAGGCGCAGCCAGGGGCCGGAAGGAATCCTGTTTGGGAACCACAGGATTTCATCTCTGCTTTTTGCGGATGATGTTGTCCTGTTGGCTTCTTCAAACCAGGACCTTCAGCATGCACTGGGGCGGTTTGCAGTCGAGTGTGAAGCGGCTGGGATGAGAATCAGCACCTCCAAGTCCGGGGCCATGGTTCTCGACCGGAAAAGGGTGGCTTGCCCTCTCCAGGTTGGTGGAGAAGTCCTGCCTCAAGTGGAGGAGTTTAAGTATCTCGGGATCTTGTTCACAAGTGAGGGAAGGATGGAGCGTGAGATCGACAGGCGGATCGGTGCAGCCTCCGCAGTGATGCGGTCGCTTTACCGGTCCGTCGTGGTGAAGAAGGAGCTGAGCCAAAAGGCGAAGCTCTCAATTTACCGGTCGATCTACGTTCCGACTCTCACCTATGGTCATGAGCTTTGGGTAATGACAGAAAGGACAAGATCGCGAATACAAGCGGCTGAAATGAGTTTCCTTTGCAGGGTGGCTGGGCGCTCCCTTAGAGATAGGGTGAGAAGCACAGTCACTCGGGAGGAGCTCGGAGTAGAGCCGCTGCTCCTCCACATCGAGAGGAACCAGCTGAGGTGGCTCGGGCATCTTTTTCGGATGCCTCCTGGACGCCTCCCTGGGGAGGTGTTCCAGGCATGTCCCCCCGGGAGGAGGCCCCGGGGAAGACCCAGGACACGCTGGAGGGACTATGTCTCTCGGCTGGCCTGGGAACGCCTCGGTGTTCTTCCCGAGGAGCTGGCCGAGGTGTCTGGGGAAAGGGAAGTTTGGGCTTCCATGCTTAGACTGCTGCCTCCGCGACCCGGTCCTGGATAAGCGGAAGAAGACGAGACGAGACGAGACAGACGTTATAATGGACTTACAGTTAGGTCCATAAATATTTGGACAGAGGCAACATTTTTCTAATTTTGGTTCTGTACATTACCACAATGAATTTTGAACAAAACAATTCAGATGCAGTTGAAGTTCAGACTTTCAGCTTTAATTGAACAAAATGAACAAAATGATTGCATAAAAATGTGAGGAACTAAAGCATTTTTTAAACATAATCCCTTCATTTCAGGGGCTCAAAAGTAATTGGACAAATTAAATAATTGTAAATAAAATGTTCATTTCTAATACTTGGTTGAAAACCCTTTGTTGGCAATGACTGCCTGAAGTCTTGAACTCATGGACATCACCAGACGCTGCCTTTCCTCCTTTTTAATGCTCTGCCAGGCCTTTACTGCAGCAGTTTTCAGTTGCTGTTTGTTTGTGGGCCTTTCTGTCTGAAGTTTAGTCTTTAACAAGTGAAATGCATGCTCAATTGGGTTGAGATCAGGTGACTGACTTGGCCACTCAAGAATATTCCACTTCTTTGCTTTAATAAACTTCTGGGTTGCTTTGGCTTTATGTTTTGGGTCAATGTCCATCTGTATTATGGAACGCCGACCAATCAGTTTGGCTGCATTTGGCTGGATTTGAGCACACAGTATGTCTCTGAATACCTCAGAATTCATCCGGCTGCTTCTGTCCTGTGTCACATCATTAATAAACACTAGTGACCCAGTGCCACTGGCAGCCATGCACTGCCTCCACCGTGTTTTACAAATGATGTGGTATGCTTTGGATCATGAGCTGTACCACGCCTTTGCCATACTTTTTTCTTTCCATCATTCTGGTAGAGGTTGATATTGGTTGTCCAAAGAATGTTCTTCCAGAACTGTGCTGGCTTTTTTAGATGTTTTTTAGCAAAGTCCAATCTAGCCTTTTTATTCTTGAGGCTTATGAGTGGCTTGCACCGTGCAGTGAACCCTCTGTATTTACTTTTATACAGTCTTCTCTTTGTGGTAGATTTGGATATTGATACGCCTACCTCCTGGAGAGTGTTGTTCACTTGGTTGGCTGTTGTGAAGGGGTTTCTCTTCACCATGGAAATTATTCTGCGAATCATCCACCACTGTTGTCTTCTGTGGGCATCCAGGTCTTTTTGCATTGATGAGTTCACCAGTGCTTTCTTTCTTTCTCAGGATGTACCAAACTGTAGATTTTGCCACTCCTAATATTGTAGCAATTTCTCGGATGGGTTTTTTCTGTTTTCGCAGCTTAAGGATGGCTTGTTTCACCTGCATGGAGAGCTACTTTGACTGCATGTTGTTTTCTTCACAGCAAAATCTTCCAAATGCAAGCACCACACCTCAAATCAACTCCAGGCCTTTTATCTGCTTAATTGCAGGGTTCTTCCCTCTGAGAGGGAATGAAATTCCATGACTTTTCCAGGTTACAATCTTATTTTTCCAGGACCTCAGCCAAGAAAAACATGTACACAGAAATGTTTCTATTTTCTTTATCAACAACAATAATCATGTGTATCAACAATAATTATCATTCAAAATGCAATTAAAACTTTGAATTATGGAAATGAAAGATTCATACTATTTCTTTTTCTTGTGAAAATACATATTTTATCAAATTTAGGACATTGTCTTTTGCAGCTGCTATACTGTGGTATATATCACGCACAGATGGATATTATATACACATACATACATACATTTTATATATCAGTGGCGGCTGTTGGTTTTTAAAACAGGGGAAGCCCATTTTACGCATTCATCGTAAAACCTGTCGGCCGGATATCAAAGCATAGAAAGGTGTGCCCCATTAGCATAGTGAACTAGACAACCCTACCTAGTGGCAGAAAGTATTTTTGCTTGTACATTTCATGTTATAGTCTGGCTTGCCAGGCTAGTGCCTCATATCCTTAATCAAAAATATCAAACATCCAAAATCACTGGCTATTCAACGAAGAGCCTTGAACATCAGACCCTGATATGCAACACAGAGTCTTTAACACAACACCCAGCTGTGCAACACATCCTTGAACATCTTCTGCAACACAGTCTGGAAATTCATAACCAGGTAGGCTATGCAACACACAGAACCTTGAATATTATACCCAGGTATAACAGAGCCCACCATTCTCTTAACATTACTGAACAATATACACACTTCAGATTCATGAACATGAACACTATTTATACACAAATTCTGCCCTCCACTCCTTTTCCAGAAAATGGTCTGTGACCCTGTCATACCAGCTGGTTGTGCTTTCCAGAGACTTTATCAATTTCTGTTAGCAGCTAGCACTGCAGATCCCAATAAGGCTCAAGCTAGCCTACAACCAGATTGAACTACAAATGAAATAAATGAGTGAATTCACGAATGATCAAACTGATAGAATGGATGAAAGTTAATGGAGCACAACGAGTAATATTTACATTTATTTACAGAGTAATGTACAGAGACATCAATGAGAAGAACCGTTTATATGAAAAGAAATTCGGACAGCACTTTGGCACACGACTACACTTTCTCGACATCCGCTAGGGACTGATCATGCTTCTGTGTTCCTCGCCGAAGTACCGCCCTCCTCATGTCTTTCAAACACTACCTCCAATAATCCTTTATCAGCCCGGCTTCTTGTCCCTCCCACTGTCTCGTTTAGTTCCAGAGAAGCCCGGCTTCCCTGGAAGTGACGATTTTGTTGATTTTAACCAATAACAACTAGCCGAAATTGGCTGTTCAGAGCGTCTCGTAGACTGCAGCGGATACCCGGCTGCCAGTCAGTGTTGCCAGATACTGCTGACGTTTTCCATCCCAAAATATGTTCAAAACCCGCCAAAATGCACTTAAAACCACCCAATCTGGCAACACTGCTGCCAGTCCATAGAGCCCATTGAAATAAGAAAGGTTACAGCCTGGCAGCAAAGGTGATGCTGATATCTAACTGATCGTTATCAGTATGTCGATATAAATGGTGATATTTCTAGACGTACCGAGGTAAAGTTTGGTGTTCCACAAGGTTCTGTCTTGGGTCCACTGCTTTTTTCTCTATATATGTTACCTCTGGGCGATATTATTCATAAACATTGTATTAGTTTCCACTGTTATGCTGATGACACACAGTTGTATGTTTCTGCAAAACCTGATGAGAGACACCAGCTTAATAAAATTGAGGAATGTGTTAAGGACATTAGACACTGGATGCTTATAAATTTCCTTCTGCTTAACTCTGACAAGACTGAAGTACTTGTGCTAGGACCACATACAGCTAGAAGTAAGTTTTCTGATTACACAGTAACTCTGGATGGCCTTTCTGTTTCTTCACGTGCAGCAGTAAAAGACCTCGGAGTGATTATTGACCCCAGTCTTTCATTCGAAACTCACATTGATAACATCACCCGGATAGCTTTCTTTCATCTCAGAAATATTGCAAAGATAAGAAATTTAATGTCATTGCATTATGCAGAAAAACTAGTCCATGCTTTCGTTACCTCCAGGTTGGATTATTGTAATGCCTTACTGTCTGGATGTTCCAATAAGTGCATAAACAAGCTCCAGTTAGTTCAAAATGCCGCAGCAAGAGTCCTTACTAGAACTAGAAAATATGACCACATCATGCCTGTCTTATCCACACTGCATTGGCTCCCAATCAAATTTCATATTGATTATAAAATACTACTATTGACCTTTAAAGCACTAAATGGTCTCGCACCACAGTACCTGAGTGAACTTCTGCTCCTCTATGACCCGCCACGCCTACTTAGATCAAAAGGTGCAGGCTATCTGCTGGTACCTCGTATAGTGAAGGCTACATCAGGGGGCAGAGCCTTTTCTTACAAAGCCCCACTGTTATGGAACAGCCTTCCAAGTAATGTTCGGGAATCAGACACAGTCTCAGCATTTAAGTCTAGGCTGAAAACATATCTGTTTAGTCAAGCCTTTTGTTAATGGTGTTTATGAGGTAAAGGAGTAGATCTGGAGGGTCCTCAGACATAGAGTGTTTTGGTAAACTGGGATGTATGGATGCTGTCAGTCCCCACTCGCTTGCTCACTCGAGTTTGTTGACGGTGTAGTGGCTGGCTGCTTTATGTCCCGGGGCTCCCTCATGCCTGTGTTACCTTCTGGCTCTCTCCTTTTAGTTATGCTGTCATAGTTAGTTGCCGGAGTCCCTGCTTGTACTCGGTGCAATATGTATACTGTTCCTACTTATTCAGGTGACATTGGGCATACCTAACCACCTGTGTTTTCTTTCTCTCCCCCCCACCCCAAATCTGTCCCTCTGAGTTACATGGAGTCAACAGGAAATCTTTTGGTGGAGACGGTGGGGACCTCGACTGGCTATCGTAGCCTGCAGGGAATCAGCCGTCAGACATTCTGTCGCATGTCCCAGACCCGGTGAAATGTAACTGAATTGTCTTGGCCAGGCCTAATGGTCCCATCTGCATCTCATCATTGCTGAGGAGTGTGCTCCCATCACCCAATCAAGCATCCAGCCAGAGCAGGTCATGATATATTTTTTACCATATTAACATGCCATTGTGTGTTATGCCTGATGTAAAGACTCTTGTCTCTGCGAGCCTACCACACAGATTTAATACTTGTCATTTTTAGGGCATACCTAACAACGTGTTTTCTTTCTCTCTCTCTCTCCCCCCCCCATCTGTCCCTCTGAGTTACATGTTGATCCTGGGATTGAGATGCTGGCCTCTTCTGCCCCTCGGACCTGCTTGATCCATCCTGGTGCCCTGTGTCTGGTCGGAGTTTTATCGCCCCACTCCTGTGAAGGACGGCCCCATGAGGACAGTTGAGGGTTATACCTGTTAAAACTGTTAATATTATAGTCAGGCTGTCTGTTGTTGCCCAAATGAGGATGGGTTCCCTTTTGAGTCTGGTTCCTCTCGAGGTTTCTTCCTCATGTCATCTGAGGGAGTTTTTCCTTGCCACCGTCGCCACAGGCTTGCTCATTGGGGATAGATTAGGGATAAAATTAGCTCATGTTTTAAGTCGTTCAAATTCTGTAAAGCTGCTTTGTGACAATGTTTATTGTTAAAAGCGCTGTACAAATAAACTTGATTTGATTTGATTTGATGCTCGTAGCGAACTGCAAGTTCGTCAGACATCATTCAAATAAGTTACAGGATAGTTATAGTCTTGGGCATATATTATGTTATGCAAGTTATTGTTTTAATGAGAATTCAATGTGGCACGGTGGTGTAGTGGTTAGCGCTGTCGCCTCACAGCAAGAAGGTCCTGGGTTCGAGCCCCGGGGCCGGCGAGGGCCTTTCTGTGTGGAGTTTGCATGTTCTCCCCGTGTCCGCGTGGGTTTCCTCCGGGTGCTCCGGTTTCCCCCACAGTCCAAAGACATGCAGGTTAGGTTAACTGGTGACTCTAAATTGACCGTAGGTGTGAATGTGAGTGTGAATGGTTGCCTGTGTCTATGTGTCAGCCCTGTGATGACCTGGCGACTTGTCCAGGGTGTACCCCGCCTTTCGCCCGTAGTCAGCTGGGATAGGCTCCAGCTTGCCTGCGACCCTGTAGAAGGATAAAGCGGCTAGAGATAATGAGATGAGATGAGAATTCAATGTCGTAGACGCCGCAGTTTGGGGAGAGAATTTTAGGGGAAGCTCGGCTTCCCTTGTTGTCTCTGAGAAATCACCCCTGATATATATATATATATATATATATATATATATATATATATATATACACACACACATCTGTGTGTGAGCCAACAATCTGTATATCATGTACTACAAATAAGATATGTAAATAAAAAAATCATAAAAATGTTATCAAATGATAAAAATATAAATTGTAAAAGTTGTACATCTGCATAAACATTATCAAACTAAACAAACAAAACATAATAGCAGCCTCGCCCATGTTAGATATGTCAAACGTCTTCACGCATAATGTGCACTGCGCCTTGTGTCTGTCTCCCGGCACTCGCCACAGCCACTTCCCATATTATGGCTTTTGTAGCCATCGATCAGTAAACAAACAATTTCCAGGCATCACAATTAATAAAAATATATATAACTAAAAAAACTACACTAAAACTACCGAAAGCTGATCACTTATGAGCTAACGCATGATGTTTGCGGGTGGCACCATTTTGTACAGACCTATAACGCATGCGTCAAATCACAGCATTGCATCTTATTATTTTACCAACAGATGGCGTTCGCGTCGCTATAAACATTGAATACCGATGGCTGATCGTCGCCATGATTTTTCTATGAAAACGCGTACGTGCGCGTGTACAGAAACTTTAGATATAACCTACAATAAGGGCATTTTATCATTTTATTTGTTTAAGACCAATTTTCCAGGATTTTCAAGGACTCAATATGAATTTCAAGCACTTTTCCAGGCCTTTAGGGCATATTTTGAAATTCCAGGTTTTTCCAGGCCATACGAACCCTGTAATTGAGAATGACATAACGAAGGAATTGCCCACACCTGCCCATGAAATAGCCTTTGAGTCAATTGTCCAATTACTTTTGGTCCCTTTAAAAACAGGGTGGCACATGTTAAGGAGCTGAAACTCCTAAACCCTTCATCCAATTTTAATGTGGATACCCTCAAATGAAAGCTGAAAGTCTGGACTTTATGTCCATGTCCATTATATAACTATAACTTGAATATGTTTCAGTAAACAGGTAAAAAAAAGAAAATTTGTGTCAGTGTCCAAATATATATATGGACCTAACTGTAAGTGATACGAATATATGGTTTCGGTTTTTTTTTTTTTACGTTTTTACATGCGCTATTTAGCATTTCCTTTTTTTGGTAAAAATGGTGATTGCTGACATTACAACAAGTAAAAATAATTTGTTTGGGATGTAAATAAAGGGTTAATACTGTTCTCAGTATTCACCCTTTATTTACATCCCAAACAAATTATTTTTACTTGTTGTAATGTCAGCTATCACCACATTACCACATTATAACAAGACTTGGCAAATTTTGCAAAGTAGGTTACATATGCTCCCTGGCTATCGCCTGCTATGGACTAGACTAAATAAATCGCTTTCAGACATGTTTATGCTTATTACAGCAGAGGTCGCAAAAGTAGCCGGTCAGCAGCGGCAAATCGCTGTCTGTAGTAGGATTTGCCGCCGTCTATTTTTCACTGAGTAGCAATATTTTTGTTTACATATCTGTGCAAAACTGAGCAGTGCACGATGCGAAACTAAGTTTAATTCAACTAAATAATGGCCAGGGCTCCTGCTGGCGCTCGTCACACTCGTCACTGACGAACGTAATCCATCAGTGACAAAGAGAAAATTACTAGCAGTCGTCACGGTGACGAATGTGTGTCATCATTATTATGAGCCATCTTTTATAGAAATCCCTCCGTTTGCTGAAATCCAACCCCAGTGAAGAGAATTAGGGAAGCTAGAGTGTAAACAATGAGCGCGTGCTTGTGACCAATAAAATCAACACATAATGACCACATGAGCGCCAAGCTTTTGACCAATCACAGTACGTCTTAATTATTAATCGGCCTGGTGTGGCGGTGTAATCATCTCTGCGTGAACAAAACAGTGGCACAGTCTAAACTGGCTGGCTATTTATTTATTTGATTGATTGCGCTTCTTCAAGCACTGAAGATGATTTAAGGGCTGAAACAGCCACGAGGAGGCACATTCAGAGCCCCGACCGTCCCCGAGGCTTCAAGTCTCCCGATAAATCGGGAGCTTTCCCGTCATTTGGCACTTTTCTAAAAAAAAAAATCTCCCGATATTTTGTTGACTGAAGTCGAAAATTATTTTTATGCAAATCTTTTTTCCACGGAAGGCGATTGCAGCGCCACTCGATCATTGGTTACTATTTTCGCCGTAAGACTAGGTAAATTCCTCACCTAGTCTAGTTCCCGCCTTCCGCCGGAAGTAAATCTGTGTACTTTCAGTTTTCTGCAGTCGGCAGCATTTTTTGCATTGACTAACGAAAAGGAGTACATTAAGGATGCCAAAACGACAAAACACAGAACCTGATGGCTCTCAACTGCCTAAGAAGTCAACAAAGTACTTGTCGAAGTATCAGTCGAGTTGGAAAATGGAGTATCCATGGGTCAGAGACAGCAAGAAAGGACTGACATTCGCCGAGTGTGTTTACTGTTTTGAGACTTTCTCGGTAGCCTATGGAGGTAAAAACGATCTTCGAAAACATTCCGATCGACAAAAACACAGTGAACGTTCTGCCAAACAGAGTGGTACTCAAGCAAGATCGACTGAACTACGTCAGTCAATATTAGTAACTGAAACTGTGGACGATAAAGTGACAAAAGCTGAGGTACTGTTTTGCCAGTTTATAGCTGAGCATAACTTACCTTTTTCTGTTGCCGACCATATGACTCGGTTTGTGAAGGCAGCTTTTCCAGGTAGCAGGATACATACTTGCCAACTTTTCAAAATTCTCATGGGGGAGAAAAGTGCGTGAACGACCTTTTCAATTGGACGAGGGTATGATGCATGGTTGAAACGATAAATCAGTGGATCCCAATTAATTGCAAACCATTTGAAATTTATACAATTAAAGAGTTTTTGAATTGTTGATACTGTTCGATCAATTACTATAGGTTATGGGATTCATGTATCAGACATGAGAGAGCTCAGAGTGAAAAATCTGAAACAATACTCTTGTCTTGAATTTTAATAACAATGAAAGGGAAGTCTTAAATCAGATTTTTAGCTGAAAAATATGCCTGAATATTGTATACATACAGAGACCCACAGAAAATAACACAAGTGATGCTTTAGAAGAATGTTTATAATTTCACTTGTAAACTTTCACTTCTTCTTTTGGCTGCTCCCGATTAGGGGTCGCCACAGCGGATCTTTTGTCTCCATTACTCCTTGTCTTCCGCATCCTTCTCTACCACACCTGCCACTTTCATGCCCTCTCTCACCACATCCATGTATCTCCTCTTTGGCTTTCCTCATTTTCTTTTGCCTGGCAGCTCCATCCTCAACATTCTCCTTCTAACATGCTCTGCATCGCTTCTCAGGATGTGCCCATACCATCTCAGTCTCATCTCTCTTAGCTTAATTCCCAAGCTCTCCACATGTGTTGTCCCTCTGATGTGCTTGTTCCTTATCCTGTCCAACCTTGTCACTCCCATCGCAAACCTTAACATCCTCAACTCCGCCACCTCCAACTTTGCCTCCTATCTCTTTGTTAAGGGTACGGTCTCCAATCCATACATCACAGCTGGTCTCACTACTGTCTTATACATCTTACCTTTCACTTTTGCTGGGACTTTCCTATCACAAATGACTCCCGAAATCCTTCTCCAACTGCTCCACTCTGCCTGCACTCTCTTTCTCACCTCACTATCGCAGCCCACATTTTCCTGCACAAGAAAGCAAGAAAGGACTCAAAGCAGATCCTTGATGGAGTCCCACCTTCACCTTGAACCATTCAGTCGTTCCAACTGCACACCTCACTGCTGTTTCACTGTTCTCATACATGTCTTGCACCACTCTAATACTTCTCATTCACTCCACTCTTTCTCATACAATACCATAACTTGTAAACTTTCACTTAAAACTTTCAAACATAAATTCAAAATAGCACCAAGACACTACCACACACTTCAAATACACTCATCAAACAAATTCTGTCATGCAAAATTTCACTAAACACTTTAGAAGTTGTACAGTTTGTTTCTGAAATGGTATCGTTTTTGGCATAATTTTTTCCACCATGGCTGATGCTAAAATTTCTGCGACACAACTGCAAAAAGAAATTCCCAAGAGTTAAAAACATTTCAAAATGATAAATATATTTCGTTTATACAGAGGTGCAGATCCTACTCTATATGCAATTTAATTATACTTCTTACTACAAAAAATACAAAACATAATATAAATCTTAAGTTAATTTTAATGTCTCATAAGTACTTGTTACATACACATATACAAATGATCAACTACAGTGGTGCTTGAAAGTTTGTGAACCCTTTCGAATTTTCTATATTTCTGCATAAATATGACCTAAAACATCATCAGATTTTCACACAAGTTCTGACAGTAGATAAAGAGAACCCAGTTAAACAAATGAGACAAAAAATATTATACTTGGTCATTTATTTATTGAGGAAAATGATCCAATATTACATACCTGTGAGTGGCAAAAGTATGTGAACCTCTAGGATTAGCAGTTAATTTGAAGGTGAAATTAGAGTCAGGTGTTTTCAATCGATGGGATGACAATCAGGTGTGAGTGGGTACCCTGTTTTATTTAAAGAACAGGAATCTATCAAAGTCTGATCTTCACAACACATGTTTGTGGAAGTGTATCATGGCATGAACAAAAGAGATTTCTGAGGACCTCAGAAAAAGCACTGTTGATGCTCATCAGGCTGGAAAAGGTTACAAAACCATCTCTAAAGAGTTTGGACTCCACCAATCCACAGTCAGACAGATTGTGTATAAATGGAGTAAATTCAAGACCATTGTTACCCTCCCCAGGAGTGGTCGACCAACAAAGATTACTCCAACAGCAAGGCGTATAATAGTCAGTGAGGTCACAAAGGACCCCAGGGTAACTTCTAAGCAACTGAAGGCCTCTCTCACATTGGCTAATGTTAATGTTCACGAGTCCACCATCAGGAGAACACTGAACAACAATGGTGTGCATGGCAGGGTTGCAAGGAGAAAGCCACTGCTGTCCAAAAAGAACATTGCTGCTTGTCTGCAGTTTGCTAAAGATCACGTGGACAAGCCATAAGGCTATTGGAAAAATGTTTTGTGGACGGATGAGACCAAAATAGAACTTTTTGGTTTAAATGAGAAGCATTATGTTTGGAGAAAGGAAAGCACAGCATAAGAACCTTATCCCATCTGTGAAACATGGTGGTGGTAGTATCATGGTTTGGGTCTGTTTTGCTGCATCTGGGCCAGGACGGCTTGCTATCATTGATGGAACAATGAATTCTGAATTATACCAGTAAATTAATTTTATATATATATCTCATCTCATTATCTCTAGCCGCTTATCCTGTTCTACAGGGTCGCAGGCAAGCTGGAGCCTATCCCAGCTGACTATGGGCGAAAGGCGGGGTACACCCTGGACAAGTCGCCAGGTCATCACAGGGCTGACACATAGACACAAACAACCATTCACACCTACGGTCAATTTAGAGTCACCACTTAACCTAACCTGCATGTCTTTGGACTGTGGGGGAAACCGGAGCACCCGGAGGAAACCCACGCGGACACGGGGAGAACATGCAAACTCTGCACAGAAAGGCCCTCGCCGGCCACGGGGCTTGAACCCAGACCTTCTTGCTGTGAGGCGACAGCGCTAACCACTACACCACCGTGCCGCCCCTTTTATACATACATTATATATATATATATATATATATATATATATATATATATATATATATATATATATATATATATATATATATATATATATATATACACACACACACACTTTTTATTAAGTTTTCAGTTCTTTTTCCAAGGAAACAAAGAACAAAAATAGATAGAATAGTAATGAGCAGGTAGGTTGACAGGGCTGACATACGGTAGTCCATACATTGATGTAAAATGGAGTGATTATTCACACAGACAATGAGCTACATTTTAAAGAATATGAAGTCCACCTTTCCCAGTACTTTTGTGTAAAGTTCAGTCCGTAATCTTAAGGCGAAAGTCAGTTTTTCCATGCATTGTATTTCATCTACAATGGTAATCCAGTCATTCCTCGATGGCAAATTTGACTGCAGCCATTTCCTTGTTATGACCTTCTTGCTTGCAGCCAAGAGCACTTTATAAAGATAGTTGTCCTGGGCCCTGAGTCCAACTGGGAATTTACCCAAATACAGTGTAATAAAAGAAAAGTTTACTTTTAAACCAAAGATTGACTGAATTTCTCCTGCAAGATCCTGCCAGTATGGCTGGATAAGGGGGCAGGCCCAGAATATATGGAAGTGGTCAGCCATGGTCTGTCTACACTGTCTCCAGCATTTATTCTGACCCTGGTAACCCCATTGTTTAGCTTTCAACTTAGGAGTGATAAAAAATCTTAAATTCTTCCAGCAGAATTCTCGCCAGGCCCTAGAGTTGGTGGCTTTAGCTTGACACACCCAAACAGTTCTCCAGTCATCCTCAGATATCTCCAGGCCGGACTCCCTTTCCCATTTCTGCTTAATCTGGAGAGTAGAATGATTCTTGGAGTTTTGTAATTTTTTATAAATCTGAGATATCAGATGTTTACTGTCTTTGGCCTTATATGCACTGATAAATATACTGATCAAATTTAAATCCCTATTTGTTTGCTTGATTTCTTTGTTGAAATAGTCTCTGACCTGGAAATATCTAAACATATCCTCTCTCCCCAGTCTGTATGATTCAGAAATGCGGGTAAAAGATTGTAGGCCATCCTTATCAGCTATATGGTAGTGCAGTAGGCCGTTATACCATTGTGTGACCAGTGCCTGAAACACTTATCTAGACCTGATGGTAGAAACTCTGAGTCATATGCCACCCATTTCAATATTTTAGCATGTTTCTCAAGCTGAAGCTTTTTACAGGTGTTTGACCACACCTTAAGGGCAGCTTTGGTCCAGCAGTTTATTTTATCCAGGTGGGAACCATGGTATTGGCAAATCAAAATCAAATCAAATCAAGTTTATTTGTACAGCGCTTTTAACAATAAACATTGTCGCAAAGCAGCTTTACAGAATTTGAACGACTTAAAACATGAGCTAATTTTATCCCTAATCTATCCCCAATGAGCAAGCCTGTGGCGACGGTGGCAAGGAAAAACTCCCTCAGACGACATGAGGAAGAAACCTCGAGAGGAACCAGACTCAAAAGGGAACCCATCCTCATTTGGGCAACAACAGACAGCCTGACTATAATATTAACAGTTTTAACAGGTATAACCCTCAACTGTCCTCATGGGGCCGTCCTTCACAGGAGTGGGGCGATAAAACTCCGACCAGACACAGGGCACCAGGATGGATCAAGCAGGTCCGAGGGGCAGAAGAGGCCAGCATCTCAATCCCAGGATCAACATGTAACTCAGAGGGACAGATGGGGGGGGGGGAAGAGAGAGAGAGAAAGAAAACATGTTGTTAGGTATGCCCTAAAAATGACAAGTATTAAATCTGTGTGGTAGGCTCGCAGAGACGAGAGTCTTTACATCAGGCATAACACACAATGGCATGTTAATATGGTAAAAAATATATCATGACCTGCTCTGGCTGGATGCTTGATTGGGTGATGGGAGCACACTCCTCAGCAATGATGAGATGCAGATGGGACCCTTAGGCCTGGCCAAGACAATTCAGTTACATTTCACCGGGTCTGGGACATGCAACAGAATGTCTGACGGCCGATTCCCTGCAGGCTACGATAGCCAGTCGAGGTCCCCACCGTCTCCACCAAAAGATTTCCTGTTGACTCCATGTAACTCAGAGGGACAGATTTGGGGTGGGGGGGAGAGAAAGAAAACACAGGTGGTTAGGTATGCCCAATGTCACCTGAATAAGTAGGAACAGTATACATATTGCACTGAGTACAAGCAGGGACTCCGGCAACTAACTATGACAGCATAACTAAAAGGAGAGAGCCAGAAGGTAACACAGGCATGAGGGAGCCCCGGGACATAAAGCAGCCAGCCACTACACCGTCAACAAACTCGAGTGAGCAAGCGAGTGGGGACTGACAGCATCCATACATCCCAGTTTACCAAAACACTCTATGTCTGAGGACCCTCCAGATCTACTCCTTTACCTCATAAACACCATTAACAAAAGGCTTGACTAAACAGATATGTTTTCAGCCTAGACTTAAATGCTGAGACTGTGTCTGATTCCCGAACATTACTTGGAAGGCTGTTCCATAACAGTGGGGCTTTGTAAGAAAAGGCTCTGCCCCCTGATGTAGCCTTCACTATACGAGGTACCAGCAGATAGCCTGCACCTTTTGATCTAAGTAGGCGTGGCGGGTCATAGAGGAGCAGAAGTTCACTCAGGTACTGTGGTGCGAGACCATTTAGTGCTTTAAAGGTCAATAGTAGTATTTTATAATCAATACGAAATTTGATTGGGAGCCAATGCAGTGTGGATAAGACAGGCGTGATGTGGTCATATTTTCTAGTTCTAGTAAGGACTCTTGCTGCGGCATTTTGAACTAACTGGAGCTTGTTTATGCACTTATTGGAACATCCAGACAGTAAGGCATTACAATAATCCAACCTGGAGGTAACGAAAGCATGGACTAGTTTTTCTGCATCATGCAATGACATTAAATTTCTTATCTTTGCAATATTTCTGAGATGAAAGAAAGCTATCCGGGTGATGTTATCAATGTGAGTTTCGAATGAAAGACTGGGGTCAATAATCACTCCGAGGTCTTTTACTGCTGCACGTGAAGAAACAGAAAGGCCATCCAGAGTTACTGTGTAATCAGAAAACTTACTTCTAGCTGTATGTGGTCCTAGTACAAGTACTTCAGTCTTGTCAGAGTTAAGCAGAAGGAAATTAATAAGCATCCAGTGTCTAATGTCCTTAACACATTCCTCAATTTTATTAAGCTGGTGTCTCTCATCAGGTTTTGCAGAAACATACAACTGTGTGTCATCAGCATAACAGTGGAAACTAATACAATGTTTATGAATAATATCGCCCAGAGGTAACATATATAGAGAAAAAAGCAGTGGACCCAAGACAGAACCTTGTGGAACACCAAACTTTACCTCGGTACGTCTAGAAATATCACCATTTATATCAACATACTGATAACGATCAGTTAGATAAGACCTGAGCCAGGAGAGGGCCATTCCCTTAACTCCCACAACATTTTCTAGTCTATCCAGAAGAATGGAATGATCAATGGTATCAAATGCTGCACTAAGGTCAAGCAACACAAGTAGCGAGACACAGCCCTGATCAGACGCCAACAGTAGGTCGTTTACTACTTTAACCAGTGCTGTCTCTGTGCTATGATGAGGTCTAAATCCTGACTGATACATTTCATGGATGTTATTCCTATGTAAATATGAGCATAACTGCTGTGCCACAGCTTTTTCAAGGATCTTGGAGATAAAGGGGAGGTTTGATATTGGCCGATAATTGGACAGCTGACAGGGATCAAGGTCAGGTTTTTTAATCAGGGGTTTGATAACTGCTAGTTTAAAGGATTTGGGTACATAGCCAATCATAAGAGAAGAATTTATTATTTTTAGAAGCGGTTCAATTACTCCAGGCATTATCTGTTTGAATAGATGTGTCGGTAAGGGATCTAGTACGCAAGTTGAGGCTTTTGATGTAGAGATTAATGAAAGTAATTCAGTTTCTTTTAGGGGAGTAAAACATTCTAACTGATGATCTGATACAGTTATATTGTTAACTACAAGGTCACTTTCATTGTCTAACCTTAAATTAGTAGTTTGAATTTTTTGTCGGATATTCTCAATTTTGTCATTAAAAAAATTCATGAAGTCGTTGCTACTACATACTGCAGGTGTGCATGTGTTGATAGTGGACTTATTCCTGGTTAATTTTGCTACAGTATTAAATAGGAATCTAGGATTATTTTTGTTATCTTCTATTAGGGAGGAGAAATATGTTGATCTCGCAGCACTAAGAGCTTTTCTATACTTCAGGAAGCTCTCCTTCCAAGCTAATTTGAACACTACCAATTTTGTTTGACGCCATTTACGTTCCAATTTTTGAGTGGTCTGTTTTAATGTGCGAGTGTCATCATTATACCAGGGTGCTAATTTTTTTGTCTCTGACCATTTTCCTTTTTAGAGGAGCTACATTATCTAAAGTATGGTGGAATGTTGACTCTAAGCATTCAGTTGCCTGATCAAGTTCTGCAGGGGCTGACAGTGACCCAATCAAAGTTGACAGCTCTGGGAGATCATTTATAAAGCTCTGTGCAGTAGTTGACGTGAAAGTACGTTTAATACAGTAGCGTGGTGAGGTGCATATATTATTACTCAGACATATTTTGAATGAGACGAGACAATGATCTGAGATAACTTCAGACCGTGGAAGTATGACTATATTGTCTACGTTTAATCTGAATGTTAGTATTAGATCAAGGGTGTGACCACCATTATGGGTCGGTCCTATGACATTCTGCTTAATCCCGACTGAATCTAAGATGGACACAAACGCTGTTTTTAAAGGGTCTTCTGGGTTATCGAAGTGAATATTAAAATCTCCGACAACTAAAGCTTTGTCTAAGGAAATAACCAAAACTGAGATAAAATCTGCAAATTCAGAAAGAAACTCAGAATATGGCCCCGGGGGCCTGTAAATAATAAGCAATGGAATTAACTGGGTAGACTTATTTTTCGAGGCTACATACATTATATGAGTATGAAGAACTTCAAATGTATTAAATTTATAACCAGGTTTGTGTGTTACACCTAGATAATCGTTATAAATAACGGCGACACCTCCTCCTCTGCCAGTTAGACGAGGCTGGTGTATATAACTGTATCCAGGAGGACTCGCTATATTTAATGCTATATATTCATTTGGCTTAATCCATGTTTCTGTTAAACACAGTACATTAAACTCCTGATCAGTAATGAGTTCATTAACCATTAGCGCTTTAGATGTAAGAGATCTAATATTTAATAGCCCCACCTTTAGATCAAAGGTGCTGGCAGCAGCTGTACAGTCAGTCTGATCTAATTTTATATTGATTAGGTTACTGGAACAAACTCTCTCTGAAAATTTCTACCTTTTTGTTGAGCTCGGGGAACAGACACAGTCTCGATGTAGTGGGCCCTGAGTGACGACTCTGTGCAGCTAGCAGACAGTCGGTTTAGCCTGTTCGTCTGCTCCCTGGCCTTGGCTCTGGATTGTCAGAAATTAACTAGGCCTGTTCTGAGACTATGACCTATGCTGCAGGAAATGAGAGCAGCACCTTCCCGAGTGGGATGGATACCGTCCCGCCCTAACAGGCCAGCAGTGCCCTCAAAATTAGCCCAATTATCTATAAAGCCCACACTGTTTTCAGAGCACCACCTGGACAGCCAGCAGTTCAGCGACCATAACCTGCTGTAAGCTACATCGCCACGCCGCATTGGGATGGGGCCAGAGCATACTACAGCATCGGACATCGCCTTCGCTAATTTAAACACCTCTACAAAGTTACTCTTAGTAACCTCAGACTGACGAAGGCGTATATCATTAGCTCCTGCATGGATAACTATCTTTGAGAACCTGTGCTTGCCTAGGACCCTAAGATTACCTGCTATGTCCGGCACCCTGGCTCCCGGTATACACCTGACTAAAGCTGCTGGTGCCCCTAAAGGCTGAGCTAATTTCACGTGCCGTATGATAGAGTCCCCTATAACCAGAGCTCTTTCAGGTTTCTCAGTGGGTGCATCACTAAGGAGAGCAAACCTGTTCGACACGTGACGCGGAGAGGAGTGGTGCTCCCGTGGGCGAGCCTCAGCGGTAGCTTTGGCTCTACGCTTATGCCGCCGAGCCGTCACCCATTCGCCCCGCTGTAAGGGCTCTAATGCCGGAGTTGGGGGATTACTCACTCCACCTAGGGCGTCCAGACTTTCCCTAACAGAAACTACACTGTTCTCACGCTCACTAACCTGCTCTAAAGCCTGGACACGCGCTTCTAGCACTGAAATCTTCTCCGTCAGAGAGCTAACTAATCTGCACTTATCACAAGTAAAGCTAATAGAGCTATCGCTAGTGACGGAGGAAGAATGACTAAACATCCTGCACTCAGCACACTGAACAGGCTGAAGGTGTGCCATGATGAAAAGATTCACGTACCTTAAATGAAGATCTGTTGATATTAAAGCAGATCAGATGTAGATGGCCTCCGCTTGTGGACTTTACACAGGAGGAGAGAAAAAGAAAGCTTCCGGTCTCGGCGTTCTTCCGAAAAAAGAAAGAGAAAAAACCGGGAAAAAAACCGGAAAAAGGAAAGCGAAAGTGAAAAGTACAAAAATGAAAGCGACAGTATAATGCCTAATAACGACTAATACCTAATAACGACTGTACTGGTGTTTCAGATTGCATTAATTCTAAATCTTTCCATTTGGTGGAGTAGTTTGGATTACACCAGCAAACTAGAGGTCTTAGCTGTGTGGCAATATAATAATCCTCCACACGTGGTAGGGAAAGTCCACCCTCGTCTTTGGGCAATTGCAAAATTGTATATTTAATTCAAGGCTTCTCACTGTTCCAGGTAAATCTTGATATCATTCTATTCCATTCCCTAAAATCCTTAGGAGGGACCTCTACCGGAAGTGACTGGAATAAGTACAGAAGTCAGGGAAGGACATTCATTTTTATCGTTTCAATTCTAGACATATCTAGAGGCAGTACAGTCCATCTATCTAGATCTGCTTTGATTGTCTTAATAACTGGATCATAATTCGTCTTATATATTTTGGAGAGGTCTTTTGGGATCCAAACTCCCAGATATTTAATAGCAGAGGCATCCCATTTAAAATCAAATCTGCTTTTCAGTTCTGTATTCGGAGTGAAATTATATGTAAGTATCTGCGTCTTATGTGTATTCAATTTACACCCAGAATATGAGCCAAACAGTCTCAAAAGAGACATCAATCTGGGTGCACTTCTCTGTAAGTCAGTCAAAGTGAGCAAAATGTCATCTGCAAATAAACTTATCTTGTCTGTGAAGATTCTCAGTCATTTCTACCACCCACAATAAACTTATCTTGTATTCGTCATGTCCAATTAAAATGCCTTTAATCTCAGGGTCCTCCCTTATTGCCTGAGCTAAAGACTCTATGAAGAGCGCAAAGAGGCTTAGTGGGCAGCCCTGACAACAACCTCTCTCTAATTTGATGGATTGAGTTAGGTGGCCATTGATTCTAATTCTGGCAGTGGGGTTTGAGTAAAGTGATCTAATACACTGAACAGATTTTTCATTAAAACCAAATCGTTGCAGCACTTGGTAAAGGAGGCCCCATCCAACCGAATCAAACGCTTTCTCTGCGTCTAAACTAATCAGAGTTGCACTAGTGTTTCTTTTAATCACGTTGTCTACCACATGGAGTGTTCGTCTAATACTGTCCTGTGTTTGTCTTTCTCGGACAAACCCTGTTTGGTCTGGGTCTATCATTTCAGTGACTATATTTTCTATTCTCATCTCATCTCATTATCTCTAGCTGCTTTATCCTGTCCTACAGGGTCGCAGGCAAGCTGGAGCCTATCCCAGCTGACTACGGGCGAAAGGTGGGGTACACCCTGGACAAGTCACCAGGTCATCACAGGGCTGACACATAGACACAGACAACCATTCACACTCACATTCACACCTACAGTCAATTTAGAGTCACCAGTTAACCTAACCTGCATGTCTTTGGACTGTGGGGGAAACCGGAGCACCCGGAGGAAACCCACGCGGACACGGGGAGAACATGCAAACTCCACACAGAAAGGCCCTCGCCGGCCCCGGGGCTCGAACCCGGACCTTCTTGCTGTGAGGCGACAGCGCTAACCACTACACCGCCGTGCCGCCCATTTTCTATTCTTTTGGCCATAATTGAAGCAAATAGCTTATAGTCTGTATTCAGAATGGAAATTGGCCTATAAGAACTACATTCCCCCTTATCCTTACCCTCCTTAGGAATAATTGATATTACTGCCTCGCTCCACGATTGGGGCATCTGGCCTTCCTCAAGGGTGTGGTTAAAGCATCTGAGAAGAAGAGGCATCAACTCAAGTTTAAATGTTTTGTACCATTCACTAACAAATCCATCTGGCCCTGGTGATTTGTTGGTCTTTAGGCGAGAAATAGCGCCAGCCAATTCAGCAGTTGTTATCTCAGCTGTCAGTACATTATTCTGATGTTCTCCTATTGAGGGGAGATCCAGTGATTTTAAGAACTCATCAATTACAGAGTCATCAGCTTTATCGGGTTGAGCACACAAGTCCTTATAGTAAGCTTCGAAGGCTTGATGAATTTCCTCTAGCTTATGGCAGACTTTGTTGTTTTTTGGGTTTCTTATTTTGGAAACAGTTCTTTCTGTTTGTTGCTTACGCAGTCTCCAAGACAGAAACTTCATAGCCTTAGGGCCGGTTTCGTAATATTTTTGTTTAGTAAACCTAATTTTCCTCGTCATAAATCTGATTTATTTCTTGTTTAATACATTTTATTTGGGCCCATAGTTGTGGATCTCTTTGAGTTGAGTGTTGAGTTTCCAGGTTCTTCAGTTTTGACTGCAGCTCCACTAACCGTTTAAGTTTCTCCTTTTTCCTATGAGCTGCAAAGGCTATGAGTTTACCCCTAAGTACTGCCTTCCAGGCATTCCACAGGACATTTGGTGAAATTGTTCCATTATCATTATTTTGCAAGTATTCTTTTAATTCTTCTTTTATATATTCCTTACAAACTTTATCATTCAACAAGCTAGTATTGAGCCTCCTTAGAGTATTCTTCCTTTTATTATTCAGGTGCAGAGAGAGGCATACTCCTGAATGATCTGAGACATCTTTAACACCTACCCTACATTCATTTATTCTATGTCTATCTGCAGCTGAGATAAAAAAAATAATCCAATCTGGAATATTCTGCGTGACAAGGGGAGTAATAGGTAAATTGTTTTTCTGTGGGATGCAGGTCCCTCCATATATCTATCATACCAAATTCCCTTAGCATTTTCCGCATGAATACTGAGTTTTGGCTTCTCCGCTTGTGTATATTTGTTGAATCAAGCTTGGGTTGCAATTGGATATTCAAATCACCCCCACAGATTAAAGTTCCTGATGACTCTACGGTTAATAAGTCAAATATTTTTTTAATAAATGATCTATCATGCCCTGGAGGCATATATACGTTTAACAGAGTGACTTCCTTGTGGTCAATCTTGCCTTTGACTAAGATATAGTGACCCTCCTTGTCTTTAATTTGAGCAGTTAATTGGAAATGTAATTTGTTTGACAGTAAAATTGCCACTCCCCGCTTACGCCCAGATTTGTGAGAGGAATAAAAAGTATTAGTAAACCCCATCTTCTTAGCCTGGCAAGCCAGACTAAATGTGAATATTTAGTCTGGCCTCGCTCGTAGACATTTCCGAAGGGTGGGGGTGGAACAACCCGCTGTCTTTCAAACTGTCTCTGTGCGTATAGGCCAACGCTCTGACCAATCAGCGCAACAGTGACTGTGACGTGGTCAGAGTGACAGAAAGCAGTGGGGGAGGCCTTGAAATAAATTATTTTTCAAAATGTGTATTAATTAATAAACAGGTTCTAGATATTAAGAAGTTTGGAGATAATGACCACAAGTTTGGAGTCTGTACCACATACTTAACATACACTCTTATTTTTTTCAAGTGTTTTTCAAGGGTTTGCTTAAACTGTTTTTGAGAGTTTTTATTTTTATTTAGTGGTGTTTGGTGAAATAATTTCCCTTAAATTTAAAATAACGGGAAAATAAGAAACAATCAAAAAGTAATGTTTCAATTAATTCTTCGTACTGCACAAACTAGCCCCATCCTTTTGGCTATGAGCGGAGCCAGCTAGTAGATCAGACTTTTGCCATAGCCGGTCGGCAAAACAGCGAAAACGTCCTTCTTGAAAAGGAATGAGCGGAGAGCCTCTTCCTGCTCATGTTTCAACGAAAACTCCAAGTCTAATTCTTCTAAAACTGATTCCAAAGCGGAGTCAAACGTGCGCTGTTCACTAGCCGTAGCCATCTTTCCTGTTGTGCTTTCTCCAGCGTCGCGCAGCTTTGTCATCACTCCTGCAAAAGCCCGCCCAAAGAATCCAAACAAAAACCTTGCGTTGTGATTGGCGGGCACGATTTGATGCCCGGGGTGTTTTGTTGATATGGTGCGAGGCTAGACCCACTCACAGGCAAAAAATATTTTTGGCTGCTAGGCGGGTGGGTCTAGTTTACTAGGCTACCAAATTCTTTAATTTTCCATGTTCAGAGTTAGAGAGATGTGTCTCTTGCCAAAAGGCCACTTGAATATTCTCCCTTTTAATTTTTGCAATAACTTTGCTCCTTTTCACTGGATTATATAACCCATTCACATTCAATTATCTTATATTCCTGATAGTCCATTTACTTTGTTTCTTTGTGTCAGTAGTGGCCTGTTGCAACCTGTAACACCTTACCCTTAAACTTGAGTAAAAACAATTATTACAGACAATACAGAACAAAATGAGTGAACAACAAATTGGCTTCCACAACAAGAGAACTTGCATGCTCTTTAAAGCTGAGGGGAAAGCCTGATTTAACAAAAGGGCCCCTCGTTGAAGTTGCAAAAGTTATTTCAAATGTCATAGATTTCTACTATGGCAGTCTTTCCACCCATCTTCTCCCCCATTATCAACAAATCTGTTTATCTCAAGCCAATGGGAGAGGAAAATAAAATATTAATACTAAAAAAAAAAAGCAAAATTGCTAGTTATTAATTCACCTGACGGAGCTGGGGGGGGTCAGGCACATTCAGACCCTGGTATTAGGGTCAGATCTCCTGGGGTTTGTGGCGAAAAGCATGCAGCTTCTCTCGTATCTGCTCTGGGTGAGATGCTCGTCGACAGCGCTTGTCCCCGGCTCTCTCCCACGCTGTGGTGCAAGGTGCTGGAGCTGGACTGGGATCGTTATGGTCGATGGGGAACCCCCTTTTCCGCAGATCGTCAGCGGCTTCTCTTGCACCATTGTAGATCCTGGGTCCCCCGTCCAAAAACACCTTGAGCTTGGCAGGCGGGGGAGTCTGGAAACGCACACCTTTCTCCTTAAGCACTCTCCTTATACCTGCATACTCTCTTCTTTTCTTAACTATCTCCGTCAAATAGTCGTGATCAAAATAAATCCTCATGTCTTTGTAAAAGACCTTCTTCTTCCAAGGGGACGACAGAATCAGTTCTTTAGTTTTATACTCCTGAAAGTTAATTACTATGGAGCACGACGGTGCATCCCGTGGTGGCTGCGGACCCAGAGCTCTGTGGCAGCGCTGTATTTTCAAGTCAAGCTCGCAGGGGGTGGCCAGCTCCAACTTCAGCAAATTGATCACAAAGTCCGTCATGTTATTTTCTTCCTCACCTTCAGGTATTCCATATATGCAGATATTGTTTCACCGTGATCGAGCCTCTAAATCTGTCATTTTTATATGCATAGAGTCTTGTTTCTGCTGCATTTGTCAGAGCGAATTCTCCAGGTCGAGGTTGCGCTCCTCCAGCTCAGCCACACGCTGTTCAGCTTCCTTGACTCGCGTTGTTGTGTTTTTCAGATCCCCCCTGATATCTCCCAAGGCCTGATTAATCTCATCCCGAAGTTCAGTCAGCTCCTTCTTCACGTCCTCTCTCAACGTAGACCGGAATGAGTGCAGCTCGTTCTTAACATCGGAGTGCATCGCCTTGATCTCAGTGTGAATACTGGCTAGCAGGCTTGCTTCGGTTAGACCAGGCCCGACCAGGCTAGGTGAGCTAGCATTAGCATTGTCATCGCTCTCCACGGACACTTTATCATGTTTTCCAGATCTTGTGTTCATTTTTCTTTTAGCTTTGCTGGTGCAGTCCCCTTCCTTAGTATAACAACTATTTTACTTTGTTAATGCACTTGAATCTGGGGAAATAATTGTGATTTGGGGAGAGCGTTGGGTCAGCCTGCCATCTTGTCTACGTGCCCACCGGAAGCCTGCTATTCCTATACCAGCAAATTCTAAAAGAAAATGTCAGGACATCTGTCCATGAACTGAATCTCAAAAGAAGGTGGGTCATGCAGCACACAAGTCATACAGCACACAAGTCATTCTACAGTGCCTTGAAAAAGTATTCATACCTCTTGAACTTTTTCACATTGTTCCACCTTACAACCACGAACTTGAAAGTTTTTTATTGAGATTTTATGCAATAGACCAACACAGAGTAGCACATAATTGTGAAGTGAAATGAAAATGATAAATGGTCTTCAAAATTTTAAACAAATAAAAATCTATAAGATGTGGTGTGCATTAGTATTCAGCCCCCCTGATTTGCTGCAATTACAGCTGCAAGTCTTTTGTGGTACAGTGGCAGCCATTGAATTTGTTCCACGTTTCCATGACTGGCTCTCTGCAGGCCCTTGGCCGGCCCCTGACTGGTTCTTGACTGTCTGCCGATTGGTCAGTGCAGATAATTTATCCCCCACAATGACATAGTCAATGCAGTCCTGACTGGTGACGCCCCTAAGCAGCTTGTGTGAAAACCAGCTGCTATCCCTCATTTTTCCACGGGGAGGAGCAGTGATTGTCCGTTTCACAAAGCAGGTTTATCAAACGCTGAGAACAGCTGATTTCAGTTAGTTAATTCAACCCGGAGGACTTTCACCATGAGTTAAAAAGCCATACGATTTTAATGCGCTCATACAGCGAGTTTGAATATGTTTTCTGAAAGAAGCGCAACACTGCTGCAGCTGCCAATCACACTGGGAAATCCTAATAGAAATGAAATTACTCATCAGTTACAGCGCAATGTCAATATAATTAAAAATTAATTCAACAGATCTGACAGGTGATTTATGTACGGTATGTGAAGGGAAAACGGCAGGGACTATATGCGCCTTGGTAGCCCGGGGGTTACACTGCATGCCTGGGTTTTCCGTAGAGGTCTGTGCGGGACAGAATTTTCAGTCCCGCTCCCGCAAAGAATTATGATTTTCTGTCCCGCTCCCGCCCGCCATATTTTGTCCTGCTCCCGCCCGCAAATCCCGCATGATGCAGACCTTCGCGTTATTTCTCACGAAAGTTCTTGTCATTGGCTTGGGGAATTAAACATGCTGATCTTAGCTGAGCTCTCCACTGACCGATCCTTCACCTAGCACACGTAGCGAGGGTGCGCGTTGCCAGGTGGCATGCACAGCTGAGGCTTTACATGTACATCTATCTATCTATCTATCTATCTATCTATCTATCTATCTATCTATCTATCTATCTATCTGTCTATCTGTCTGTCTGTCTGTCTGTCTGTCTGTCTGTCTGTCTATCTCTCTGTCTGTCTGTCTCTCTGTCTGTCTGTGTCTATCTGTATGTCTCTCTCTCTCTCTCTCTCTCTCTCTCTCTCTCAATCTTTCTCTATCTGTCCGCATGTTTTGTGTGTGTGTGTGTGTGTGTGTGTGTGTAAAACCCTGACAGCGTTTGGCCAGAGTGTCATATTACACTGAGGCTATTCATTCTCTCTCTCTCTCTCTCTCTCTCTCTCTCTCTCACACACACACACACACACACACACACACACACACACACACACAGGAAATGAAGAAAATAAAAAGGAATAAGAAAAAATAAATAAGAAAGAAAGGAGTTTGAAAGTGAAAAAGAAGAGTGTGTGAGAGAGAAGAGAGAGAATGAGTGTCAGTGTATGAACAAAATAAAAAATAATAAGACTTTACACACACGCACACATACACATATATATACACACACTTATGCACACACACACACACACATATACACACACTTATGCACACACACAGACACACACACACAGGCAAAAATATTAGAATTGCACATTGGCAGTAGTGCATTAGCATTGTGTGTGTGTGTCCCCTCTGAAAAAACATGTGCAGAAAGGAATCGGAAACGTACGCGAGATTAGACCACATCCACAAATTTGGCATCTTAAAATGTTTTTATTAATGCCAAATAAAATATCCAGCACAAATTATATATGATAGACATAAATTAATATTTAATTTGGTTTTTCCACAGTTTATCCAAAGTATCATTTTTTTCAGTGTGTGTTCTGAGTGTTTGCCCTTAGCAGTTTACAGGAGACAGAAAAACAGGTTCTGAATGTTCTGTTTTGGGGGATGCCTTTTGCATTGTTCAAAGAGAATGGTCCCTTTTCACTGAATGGGGGGTAGGGCAGCTTGCGCATTCCAGCCAAACGAGCTGTTACGCATTACAAAAGGTTAGACGCCATACTGTAGTTTACCCTGTAAGACCCATTGTTTCAATATTACAACATCACTTTTAGTGATTTTAACAAAAGGTCTGCAAACATTTTTTTTCTCAAGACCACATTTACACCGTAATGTAATCATATGAAAAATACCATTACAGACTGGTGGAGCAGCATGCCGAAAATAATATGTATTTGGTCTAAGGTGTGGGGTTTTTTCATACGTCGCTGGCTCTTTTGCCAGTAGCGCATCACTTGCGCAGGTCTGGGGTTACGCTGCAATTTTCAGGTTGTTCTATTATTATTAGGCTACCGCGTAAAAGCGGTCACATTGTGTGCTCAATACCTGTATACAGTGCTGAAATAAACATTTTGCAATGAATAAGAAGTGTTTTGAGTTAACAGCATATTTTTAACACTAGAAGGCCCAAAGTGCAGACTTTAGTCTGCAATGAAATCCCCCTAAATTTGTGAATAAGTCTAACGTACCATTACCTGCCTCCCATTGTTGTGTAAAGAAGCCTAATTATTGTGTTACCTGAGAAATAGCCTCTTTGTTTCTAACCCTAACCAGACTTCACAATGTCACAACCAAGGCAACCAAGAAAGATCAGTTCTAACCCTAACCCCAAATCCTGGATCTAACCCCAACCTGAGCTCACCCCTAACCCAACCCCTAGCCTTAGCCCCTACCCCAAAACCTAGCCTCAAATAATAATGGAATAATAACCCAAATATAACATGGGGGTACTGACCAGGCACTTGTGGAGCATTGAGGATGGGGCTTGGGAAGGACAGTGCACAACACGGCCTTGGTCTAGGCCAGGATGTGGATCTTTCCGGAAACCCTAACCCAAGTATGTGATTGAGCAGGACAGTTCAGACACAGAGGCCACATCAGATGAGGAGGAAGACACAACGCACATCAACCCCCCTTGTAATAAAAAAACAAAAAGTTGCAGATGTGGGCATAACACCTGGATCCACAGAGAAGGCGAAAGATGGCACTGTGTGATTCCACCACAAAGTTGGAGACTTTTCTGCTCATGAAACTCCACAGACAGCATTCAATGGATCTGGAGGGCCAACAGAGTTTGCAACACGCAAAATCACGAGTCGCCTTCAAAGCTTCCTGTATTTGTTGGATATCAGCATGTTGTTGGCCATCAGAGACTGCACAGTCCAGGAGGGCCGTAGAACAAATCCCAGCTGGCAGATGAGTGTCTTCGAGCTGATGGCGTTCCTCGCAATCCTTTTTCGAAGGGCTGCCAAGGGTTGTGTGGGCCAATAGATTCGGCAACCCCGATATCAAAGCCATAATGCCCCGTAACCACTTTCTTGAAATAAAGCGGTACCTTCGCTTCGACAACAAGGACACCCGCAAGGAGCGCATACAAACGGACAAATTTGCAGCAATTTCAGACATCTGGCAGGAGTTTGTTCAGAATTGTGTGTCGTCCTACAGTCCAGGGCAACATGTTACCATGCATGAGCAGTTATTTCCTTCAAAGGTTCGTTGTCCCTTTCTGCAGTACATCGCATCCAACCCTGACAAGTTTGGAATCAAGTTTTGGATTGCAGCAGATCTGGACACAAAATACATGTGTAATGCGTAATGCCATCCCTTACTTGGGAAAAGATCCCACTTGTCCAACGGGAGAGAGGCTATCAGAGAATGTTGTTTTGAAATTGATGGAACCATTTACCGTATGGACCAGGGAAGGACTGTAACTATGGATAATTTCTTCATCTCTCTGTCTTTGGCTAACAGGCTTCTTCAACGAAAAACAACTCTGCTTGGCACCATCAACAAAAATCGTCAGGAGCTACCAGCAACTGCAAAGGAAACCTCGGGGCGCCAGTTGTACTCCACACAGGTGTTCACATCTGGAAGTGCCTTGCTGATGGTGTTTGCAACAAAAAAAAAATCTGTTTGTCTTCTGAGCACCATGCATCAGAAAGTGGAAATTGTGGACACCCCAAAACAAAAACCAAACACTGTTGTTGATTACAACCATTTCAAATGCAGCGTTGATATCATGGACCAGAAATTACGCAACTACTCAGTGCGTGCAGGAACACGGAGATGGCCCATGGCTGTGTTTTACAACCTGCTTGACATGGCTGTCACAAATGCACGTCTTGTACACAGCATGTACAGGATCCAAAGAAAGTCGCCAATTGTTCATGCTGGAGCTTGCAGAGGAACTTCAAAACAGGCTTTTGCAGGAAAAGGCACAAGGGGAAGAACACAAACAGCAGTATGAGATGAAAGTTTCTCAGAAGAAAAAGACAGTGCCAGGTGCGCATACCCTGCAATAATAACAGAAGCACTGAACTTTGTGTACGCTACCACAAATACACCTGTGGCAAATGTACCATAGGAAAGACTCACCATGGGAATGTGGAAACTACTAGATGGGACAACTGTATGCTACATTTCTGTGCTTTGTATAGCCTCCATGTGTAGTGAGCCTGCTTTTCTTAGTGTGAAATAAATGTTTATTTTCTTCCTGAAGTTATACCGTCTGTAGTTTTTCCAAGCTGAAATTGTGTTTTTTGGGGCACTAATTCCAGTCCTCTGTCCTCTGACATTGACTACGTTTACATGCACATCCAAATCGAGCTGCTGTCGGTAATCGAGCTGAAGGTCCCAGCAGGGTGCCAGAGAAATCCAATCCTACATGCACACAATGAAATCGGGCTATTGTGTGAGGTGCATTGTGCACCCGAGCCACAGGTGGCGCAACACGCCCCATCGTGTTGGTACACTTCCGGTTGTCATCATGAAGAAGAGCTATTCAAGAGTGTAAACAAAGTTATCAGTTCCGTGTTCTCCATTGCGCGTTTTTCTCCCGTCCATGAATTTTAATATATTCAACTCCTTAAGCTGAATGAGCATGAACTCTGTCTCCTCATTGCTCCAGAAGTGTACGTTTCTGCTTGCCTGTGGCAGTGGGGGCGTGGTCAAGCGCCGGTCTGTGACAGGAGGACGGAGCCAGGGAAGGTGAGTGGCAGAATCACTTCACCTGACGGTAATTAACCTGTGTTTGTGTGTCTTCCCAGTAACCGCGCCCTATTTAAGGAGGCAGAGGGAGAGCAGAGGGGAAAGCTCATCCCGGGACTAGAACACAGCGCGCGTGTGTGTGTGTTTTTCTCTCAAGAATAAAAGTAGGCTGTTAAACTGAAAAGTCTGACAATAAAAAGCCTATTAGTACCAGAAGCTTTGTCCTGCCGTCCTCTGTGCTCCACCCACACTTCAGAGAGCTCTACATCGCCATTTTCTCTTCTTCGTTTGTTCCTCCTGACCTCTTCTGCTGCTCACTACTACTGTTGTCATGCCGACTGAGGCTGTTGTGTTTCCCGCTTGTGGTCTCGTCACTCGTCACTTCCGGAAGTAGCTCGACAACTAGCTCGATAGGGTATACATGCACAAAGTAGCTCGGCAGAAATCGCATAAACTAGGTCGTGTAGCTCGATTCTGAGAAATCAAGTTCGGTTCAATTTCAGCCGAATTAAGGTGTATACATGGCATTTTGAACTTCGATTTCAGTCGAGCAACGGCAGAAATTCGATTCTCTCTATGTGCATGTAAACGTAGTGATTGTGAGCTTGGCAGAGTAAATTGTCATTGAAATTGGGGTGTAACCTAAAACCAAATTACCATTCATGAATAGCAACCTCAGTGGGGGGTGGAGTGGCTGTTCACAATACAATGGAGACAGTTAGCACCTTGAGAGGAATACACAATTTTTGCAGAGAGAAGGGGGCATGCAGCAGAAGTGAAAATCTCTGGGCCTTTTAATGAACCGGGTTTCCTCCGGGTGCTCCGGTTTCCCCCACAGTCCAAAGACATGCAGGTTAGGTTAACTGGTGACTCTAAATTGACCGTAGGTGTGAATGTGAGTGTGAATGGTTGTCTGTGTCTATGTGTCAGCCCTGTGATGACCTGGCGACTTGTCCAGGGTGTACCCCGCCTTTCGCCCGTAGTCAGCTGGGATAGGCTCCAGCTTGCCTGCGACCCTGTAGAAGGATTAAGCGGCTAGAGATAATGAGATGAGATGAGATGAGATAACACATTATCAACAAAGAAAGAAAAAAAAAACAATGCCAAGGATCAGGAAAAGAACCACAGCGCTGTGATTAGTTGGGCTATCAATGACTGACAGAGCCCCGGCACGCAACTAAGCATTATAAAGTTAAAAAATATTATTTTTATTGAAAAAACAAGAATGTAATGATTTCTAAAATGATTTTACCTAACTAAATTTTCTGCTTTAATCCACATTTGCTGGTGTTGAGTGTTTTTTTTTTTTTGCTTCTCAAAATCATCTCATCACAGATCACTCACTGCTGGAGTGTGCGAGCTTCCCTGCCCCCTATTTGCTGAAAATCTTCTGTAGATGTCGGGGTTTTATATTGATTTATTATTATTATAATTGTTAATAATTAAACGTGATAAATCTGGTTATTAGGAACAAAGGAGGGCATAGTGGGAAATGATACGGTAACTGTCTCTTGTCGGTTCAAATACGATACTGTTTTGTGATTACACTGTACCGGTACATTTTAATAAAAATAGACAAATGGCATGAACCTCTCTACTGTCTCTTAGTACACTAAAGAAAGGGCCTGGCCGAGTCATTGCGTATTACTGAAAAAAAGAAAGAACGAATGATACACGGATTGTGTATCATTCGTTCTTTCCAGTTTTAATTGGCAATCAAAAAATGATTTTCATTTCAATTTTAGGCTCATGTAAAAAATATATCAAAAACCAGTCATTTTTTCATTTTTTGTGTTAAAATAAAAACAAATAACCAGTCACTTTTTCAATTTTTGATTGCCATTTTTGATCGCGGCGGCGGTTTGGGACACACCAGCGCTCTGCGTGGCAGAGCTTCTCTGCTCGCTGTGTGGATCCATGGCGTGGTGTTCGAGCGATGTTGCTGACGGCGTCATGGTGGCGGTGCTGGAGATGTGGGACTTGTTTTCGTGAGCCTTTTGGTGGGACTGTGGCTGCTACACCACAGGAATTACATCCTGACCCCTACTTGGTGGACTTTTTACTTTTTATTTTTTATTATATTTTTATTTATTTATTTTTTTTTCTTTCCTTGTCTATAATTGTAAAGCATCCTTGGGTTTTTTGAAAGGCGCTATATAAATTTAACTTTATTATTATTATTATTTGAAAATAGAAAGAATGATAGACTGATTCAAACAATTAAGCTATATGGTACTTTCATCACAAGCATGTTGTTTAGCGTGCCCTATAAGGCCTACTTCATGAAACAGTAATCAGTGGCTACATTCAACTTGTAATAGATTTCAGTAGTTAGTAAAGTCTTATAAGCAAAAAAAAAGTCTCTTTTCAGTCATCCCAACATTGCCACTATTTAATATTGTCTAGCCTATTTGAAAGCAGGACCTACATGTAACACTAAAAAGTGCACAGTGATTGTAAGAGTCACTTTTTTTTTAATATTTATTTTTGAGCGAGTTTGCCTTTAACAGTAGCTGGTATAGAGGTTGGCAGAAAACAGGGAGAGAGGAGTGAGGGTGAAAAACCCAAGGCAAGAATCGAACCATGTTTCAGGAGTTACCGGTACAAGACATGTGCAGTAACCACCAGACTACCAAGACCCGCAGTTTCGCCTGCTCCTGCACTGAAAAACGTAACCTACCGTATAGAATTTACCCAATAAATCTGAGGTAACAATTTGCATTGGCTTGTTTGGGGTAGATTTAATTCCATATATTGAGTATAAAATAACTGAAATAAAAAGCTATGAAATATTTAAATTGGGTAAAATTTACCTCACATTTATGTATCTATTCAACAGCTACTTTCTCATTGAAATTGGGTAAAATTATCTCTTGTTTGCTAGTAGGTAATACCTGATAATTACTAATCAAAGGTAATTAATATCACTTACGGTAGTAACCATTACTTATTCGGAGAAGGTAAGATGTACCCCCCCCAAAAAAAAAGACTTTCAGATGGTTCATCATCTCAATGTTTTTAATCCATAAAATCATAAAAAAAAACCACAGAATAAAGTGCAGTACAACAGCTTCACACAACATTTCAAGTAATGAACCTGTTTTATAACTCACTAACTAACAGCTTCAAATGTTGTTTCTGGACTGACCAAATCTGCAGTCCAGGTGCATTTATACAACAAATAACTGAACCGCCTTGTTTATATGCAGCAATGATGCACCAAATGATCAAAAACCACAAAATAAAGTGCAGTACAACAGCTTCACACAACATTTCAAGTAATGAACCTGTTTTACGGTATACCGTAGCTCACTAAACTACCGTAACAGCCAGAGAGAGGAAGATGGCAGTCCGAGAGTTCCCTGGCTGACTGCAATAATTCCTAAATATTCCTTGGCTGACTGCAATAATCGAGTAAATTTTATCTGGTTTGCTTAGATTATATTTACCACTCTCCAAAATCACTTCTTACAGTGCACACTGAAAAAAAGTAACCTACAGTATAGAATTTACCCAATAAATCTGAGGTAACAATTTGCATTGACGTGTTTGGGGTAGATTTAATTCCATATATTGAGTATAAAATAACTGAAATAAAAAGCTATGAAATACTTAAATTGGGTAAAATTTACCTCACATTTATGTATCTATTCAACAGCTATTTTCTCACTGAAATTGGGTAAAATTATCTCTTGTTTGCTAGTAGGTAATACCTGATAATTACTAATCAAAGGTAATTAATAACACTTAGTAACCATTACTTATTCGGAGAAGGTAAGATGTACCCCCCAAAAAAAGACTTTCAGATGGCTCATCATCTCAATGTTTTTAATCCATAAGATCACAAAAAAAACAGAATAAAGTGCAGTACAACAGCTTCACACAACATTTCAAGTAGTTTTTTTTATGAGAGAAGCGCCATCTAATGGCGACACCGTGGAATCGAATGAATGGGCGTGTTTAGAATTAAAATAGGAGAGGGAGGGGGTCTGAGCCATCCATGGCAGCCCCCTGGCGTTCAGCTGGGAACTGCAAGGCAGTCGCATGGCAGTCGCATGGCGTGTGGCTGGAACGGGAAAAATTCAATAGCTGCTACCGTATGTCTCTACCAGCTTTGCACATCTAGACACTGAAATTTTTGCCCATTCTAATTTGCAAAATAGCTCAAGCTCAGCCAAATTGGTTGGAGAGCGTCTGTGAACAGCAATTTTCAAGTCTTGCACAGATGCTCAATGGGATTTAGGTCTGGACTTTGACTGGGCCATTCTAACACATGAATATTCTTTGGTCTAAACAATTCCATTGTAGCTCTGGCTGTATGTTTAGGGTCATTGTCTTGCTGGAAGGTGAATCTCCTTCCCAGTCTCAAGTCTTTTGCAGCCTCCAACAGGTTTTCTTTCAGGATTGCCCTGTATTTAGCTCCATCCATCTTCCCATCAACTCTGACCAGCTTTCCTGTCCCTGGTGAAGAAAAGCATCCCCATAGCATGATGCTGCCACCACCATGTTTCACAGTGGGGATGGTGTGTGCAGGGTGATGAGCAGTGTTAGTTTTCTGCCACACATAGCACTTTGCATTTAGGCCAAAAAGTTCAACTTTGGTCTCATCTGACCAAAGCACCTTCTTCCACATGTTTGCTGTGTCCCCTACATGGCTTCTGGCAAACTGCAAACGGGACTTCTTATGACTGTCTTTCAACAATGGCTTTCTTCTTGCCACTCTTCCAAAAAGACCAGATTTGTGGAGTGTACGACTTATAGTTGTCCTGCGCACAGATTCTCTCACCTGAGCTGTGGATTTCTGCAGCTCCTCCAGAGTGATCATGGGCCTCTTGGCTGCTTCTCTGACCAGTGCTGTCCTTGCTCGCTCTGTCAGTTTAGGTGGACGGCCATGTCTTGGTAGATTTGCAGTTGTGCCATACTTTTTCCATTTTTGAATGATGGATTGAACAGTGCTTCTTGAGATGTTCAGAGCTTGGGATATTTTTTTATAACCTAACCCTGCTTTAAACTTCTCCAGAACTTTATCCCTGACCTGTCTGGTGAGTTCTTTGGTCTTCATGATTTATTTTCTGAATTATTCATCTGTATGTATGTGTATATTGTTATGCTCACTTTTTGTTGTCTTTTCTGTTGTCTATCAAGTCGTACTACTTTGCGTGTCCAGCACTTTGGTCATCTGTTGTTGTTGTTTTTAAAGTGCTTTATAAATAAATGTGACTTGACTTGACTTCATGATGCTGTTTGTTCTTCAGTGTTCTCTACCAAACCACTGAGGCCTTCACAGAACAAGTGTATTTATGCTGAGAGTAAATTACACACAGTAGGACTCTATTAACTAATTAGATGACTTCAGAAGGCAATTGATTGCACTGGATTGTATTTAGAGGTATCAGAGTACAGGGGGCTGAATACTTATGCACACCACATTTTTCAGATTTTTATTTGTTTAAAATTTTGAAGACCATTTATCATTTTCATTTCACTTCACAATTATGTGCTACTCTGTGTTGGTCTATCACATAAAATCTCAAAAACTTTTAAGTTTGTGGTTGTAAGGTGGAAAAATGTGAAAAAGTTCAAGGGGTATGAATACTTTTTCAAGGCACTGTACCAAAGAATGGTTAAAGAAGAATAAAGTTAATGTTTTGGAATGACCAAGTCAAAGTCCTGACCTTAATCCAATCGAAACGTTGTGGAAGGACCTGAAGTGAGCAGTTCATGTGAGGAAAGCCACCAACATCCCAGAGTTGAAGCTGTTCTGTACAGAGGAATGGGCTAAAATTCCTCCAAGCAAGACTGATCAACAGTTACCTGAAATGTTTAGTTGCAGTTATTGCTGCACAAGGGGGTCACACCAGATACTGAAAGCAAAGGTTCACATACTTTTGCCACTCAATATGTAATATTGGATCATTTTCCTCAATAAATTAAAGACCAAGTATAATATTTTGTCTCATTTGTTTAACTGGGTTCTCTTTATCTAATTTTAGGACTTGTGTGAAAATCTGATGATGTTTTAGGTCATATTTATGGTGAAATATAGAAAATTCTAAAGGGTTCACAAACTTTCAAGCACCACTGTATTTTTAATTAAAAAATAAGGACATTAAGAATTTACATAAAAGGGTGTGAATGACCTATTATAGTTTTGAAGAATATGTAATTTACCTGCTTTTACCCCACCATAAGATTGGGATAATTTAATCGCTTTGTAGTCTTACCTTGCAAAATGCGTTGGTCTGGCTGGTCGAACATTTGCTTATCCATGGAAATTCATTCTCCCATGCAGCCTGGTATTTGCATTCACATTTTTGCCGTTTGGTATTGGGTTTAGTGGCCATGATGAATGACTGCTTGTAAAAAATGTCGGACAGCCTGGGTGAATCCTACATTACGGAAGTGACTGTTGTTCTGTTCGTTGATTGGTTAAAAATCAGTTGACGTCAGCAGTGTTTCTCATACGATTCTGATTGGACATAATTTGGAGTATTTTTAACTTGGTGGTAGGGATTTCCCAAAACCGGGAGATTATCCAGTTTTTAACAAATACGATCGGGAGGTGGAAGACAGGCTAAAATCGGGAGCCTCCCGCTGAAATCAGGAGGGTTAGCAAGCATGAGGATAGCAGAAGAATATTAATGTGGACACACAAAAACCACAGCTATAATCAAGAAGGCTCTTGCTCCTCACTATATGGAAAACATTGTGGAAACTGCTCAAGAGGGACCGATCACCATCATGATGGAGGAGTCCAACAAAAGGTCAGATGACAAAGCTTGTGCCATCATGGTCAGACTGCTTGACAAAAGGACCTTAAGAGTTGAAAACAGATGTCTAGGCATTCCAGTGTGCAATATACCGAATGCTCAAAACTTGTTCACAACTCTACAAGACACACTACAGTAAGTGTTTTTCCCATAATATAATAATTATTAACAGATAAGAGAATAGATTTTTATTCCAGTCCTTAAATTCTGTGTCAATCTAATGATAGGCCTACCACTTCTTATTAAATTTTTTTTCATAAACACAGATAACACATGCTATGAGACCAAACCAAGTACCTCCTTGATCTCTTTGGCTAAGAAGGCAACAGTCCAGTATAATACTGAGTTTATGGAGAAGAGAGTTTCCTGGACTGTGACACTGAAACTCTGTGATTGAAAAAAGGACAGTAACGGCAATGAGTAAACTTAATTATCCTATTACAGTGATCCATCCACATTGTTTTATTTGTCTCCTAATGTTGCTATAAATTTGATTCTTGATATTATTTTATCATAGTTCTAAATTTCAAAAAGATAAATGGTTTTATCTTGGAATTTATTTACAATTTTTTTTTCAAGATTTTATTACCTGCTCCTTAATATGATTGTACTTCATCCAACTGACAGATAACAAAATTTGAATAAATAGATGTTATTTTGATACAGAAATCTTGTTTGTTTGTACATTTTAAATCATTTGTACCGGTATGTGTATCATTTAGCATCTTCCTGTAGCTTTGTGTACGAGTATGTCATTCAAGGTTTAAAAAATTCTCCCTATTTTCTGAGGTGAGTGTAGGGAGATCTCCCTCTTTTTCACTGAGCTTGGTTGGAGCCTCTGTGGAGCACATCGGACAGTGTCAGTAAGACAAGTCCTTTTAAAAAATAAAATACATAAAAATAGCTCGGCGGCATGAAAACAAACATTCACTGCAAGGCAAGGTGCCCTAGAATCGCCATCAGTTTTTAAATATCTATATGGACTTTGTTGTCAGGATTGCACAGCATGAGATATCAAAACTGTACCCAGATACAGGCTTCAAGTTCAGATATTGCATTCCAAATGAGGTATCCACAAGAGAAATGTGTACGGAAGCACGAGCATCAGGAGAGGGTTGCATAACAGAGATTCTATACGCAGATGATCAGGCCATACTTGCTGGATCCATCGAGGAGCTTCAGAATATTCTTCAGTTGTATGATAAGACCTACACCCGCTTTGGTTTACAAATATCATATGTCAAAACAGAAACAATGGCTTTTAACGTCAATGAGGATATCAAATGTAAACCAAGTATCATTTCCCTTGGCGGCACTAATATTAAAAACGTCCGCACCTTTAAATATCTTGGTTATAATGTCAGCAACTGTGATGAATCCTCACACTTCCTGCATGCTAGGATAAGTGCTGCATTCATGAAATGGAATGAACTGAAACACGTTCTAACCAACCACCGAATACAACTAAAAACCCGTATAAAGTTCCTAGTGGCATGCGTTCGATCTCGTCTCCTGTACAGCACACAGGCATGGCAACTATCATCCAGTGAAATTCACAAAATTGAGGTAGTGTGACACGGCTTCCTAAGGAAAATGATTAAAGGTGGATATAAACGAAAGAATGCCCCTGACCAAAAGAACACTACAAATGAAGATATAGACTGGAGCTACAAGATGTCCAATGCTGACCTCCGGAAACTGACAGGAACCCAGGATATAAAACTATCCTGCTACGTACAACAACTAAAATATATTGCTCACGTTTGCCGGATGGGCAATAACCAAGTGCAAAAGCAGCTCCTGTTTGACAAAAATGGTTACAAATGGACGAAATGGGAAAATCTGCTGGGCATAGACACCCAACAGATAAGACGTATGATGATGGACAAATCAAACTTTGAGCAACTGCTGCAACTGCTACAGCAGAAGCACCCCTAGAGAGTTTAACTTTTGACAGGGGAACATGATGATGATGATGAAGGTACTTGGCTCGGCGGCCACATGAAACGTAAACACCATGGACAGCGGCCAAACTCATAACTCTACAGACCGAAATACACGAAACCAAGTCCTACTAGGGTCTATTTTACCGATCTATGTTCAAGCATCATGCAAGTCTTCCTTCTCCTTGAATAAGACCGTGCATTCAACTGCCTTTTTGACATGACTGCATCGAAATACCACTTGCAACAATATTTCACGCACTCCATCAAGAAAAAAGTTAAACATGATGAACACGGGCATACTGTTTTGAGCATACGATTTTTTTAAAAAGAAACTAGCTACATCAAAGTCCTTCAATAAACCCATCCTTTAGCGCAAATGAGCTTAACCTAGTTCAAAGCATGACGCTAGCAGTAGCTGCATAAGGCAAAATCGTGTGGGCCTTTCGTCAACAACAAGCCACGGCAGGCAAACATTAATAATCAAGCGTCCTTACCTTAAAACGTTGTCTTGACCACAGAACTTCTCAAGTATTTCACTTAAATCCACACGGGTTAACAACACACCCAACGCAGCTAGCGAGAAATGTGGATATGCGCTAGCTTTGTATTGCTATTCCCCTCAGTATGCTTACACTGTCTGCTGCCCGAACTGTGAAAATTATAGGCTACAATCTTTTCATCAATTTCTTCAGTAGATGCCGTTTTAGACATTTTATTATCCCCATCGAAATATGCTATTATACTAACAGGATTATAACTCAAATCACACGACACGTATTCAAATCACAACTGATTTATTTTACTGTTGGACAGATCATAGCATATCTAGCCTAGCTGCACATAGCCTAGTTGCTGGTAGGCTGATAACTGATAAGTAGCTGATATTCTGAACAGATTGGTGATCCTTACCTTAAAAAAGTCTGTGACTTTAGGCAACGATTCTATCATTACCTGCATCTCTCTCTTTTTTTCCTTTTATGCGCCCCACTAACATGTGAACGCTTCATCTTTCAAAGTCTCTAAATTTGTGTCTCAGTAGTCTGCAGTCTTTGGCGCGCTTTCGTGCGTGACGTTACATTTTGTTACATTTTATTCTGGTACAGTTGTGGGTGTTCGTTTCACGAACCACATCCACCATGTCTCTTACAGCAGGCTACTGTGCGCTCATTTATTTCTAACCTTATTTCTATCCGTACATTAATGTAGGCCCACGATTCCGACAGTTTATTTTATTAATATTACAAGGCCCCTGATTGGCTGTGGCCCAGGGGTTTGAGCCCCCCGAAGCCCCCCCCCCTAAAGCGCCGGTGCATGTCCGCCATCGTCTGTGTGAGACTCGCGCGCGCGACAACTGTCCTTCCCGTGATTCATTTCCAGAACGCATTTCCCCAGGGGCGTCAGAAGCATTTTTAATGTGGGGGGGACACACTGGCGGGGGGTCCTCCGCCAGAAAAATTTTAATTAATTTTCAACAATAAGTCCTCATTCAACTAGTCCATATATTCATCAGCCTGTTTTTAAACCCACCGCTACGCCTAAGATAATGAGATGAATGTGACACAATTTATCACCAACAATGACTTTATGGGTGCATTTTACTTTTTATTTTGTGTTTTCTATTTAGTTTTAGATGTAACACAACATGTCACTGGGCCAAGCAATAGTGACACTCAACTGTCTGTTTAAAAATAAGAATATTCATAATCTCACACAATGAACAGGCATGACATGGCATCATGCAAATTTCATAACACAAAATCACACTGTGTCAAGCAACGGTGACACATAAAAAATAACTTCACACAATGAACAGGTGCAATTTTGTTCACCACCAACAGTGACTTTAGTGGGTGCATTTTACTTTTTTCCCATTTAGCGATACTCATAACAAAAATGGCATGGCATCATGCAGTCTTCATAACACAAAATTACACTGGGTCAAGCAATGACACATAAAGGAGAACTTCACACAATGAACAAGTGCAGTTTTGTCAACCTACATGCAATGGTGGTACTACAGTAGCATTTACAGATTAGTATAACAAATAGATTTATAGATATAACTCCTTCTTATATTGGTGCCACCACAATTTCTACCACTTCATAACTTTTATCCCCCTTTCCTTCACAATCCACCTGGAATAACATCCATCTCTCTCCATCGCTTTCCTCTCTACTATTCCTTCCCCATACACTGATTTCCCATCTTACTTTCCAGAAAACTGCCAAAGACCAGACAAAACAAGGAATCAATAAATATCATCAGAGCAGACTTGACCTCATTCTTGGCATTACAGTAAGGCAGGCCTACTGGGTTTGAATTAAATGATAGCTAACGTTAAGCTAGCTGATACATTTCCTAACATTGACTAGCCAGCTAACTGCACTAACATTTCCACTGGGACAAAAAACCCTGTCCTGTGGGGAAATTCTGACTGACTTTCCTCTTCTTTGTAAAGAATGTCCTTATGTCCATTGTGTCTGGGAGCTGCAAACAATTCATCATCAATCAAGAATACCCCATTAGGCTAAGCTTATTTCATTGTTTAGTTGAATATTAATTTAACGTGGCCTAGGGTTAATTTTGAGGGCATATAACAAAAGAATAAGGTTTTAGCAAAAGCTAGACATTGTGAGGTTGCAATGGGGATGACGTCACCTCCTCCACTTTCCAGCAGCTGCACCAACATTTCTGTGCTCGCGCTGAGATTCACTTCACTCGCGCGCGGTGAGCTGTTGTAGGGAACGCCCGGAAAACCCGGAGTGGATTTTCAGTGGTCTGTGTATTCTCTTATCGATCAAGTGGAATGGATTCTTTCACGAAGCAATAGAAACGGCGCTGGGTGAACTAATATTTTATGTTAAATGTGTGTGTGTGTGTGTGTGGGGGGGGGGTGTCCAAACGAAGAATTATGAAATGTGAGGGGGACATGTCCCCTTCACATTCAATGGTGGCGACGCCCATGCATTTCCCCTTCTCCGTTTTAGCCTTTTTTTTAATTTTTCATTTATTTATTTTTTACTCAGTAATGGTTGTGATGTAAAATGTACCGAAGTACACTACTTAAAAGAAAACATACTTAAGTAAAAGTAAAAGTAAAAGTACACTCTTTAAAAATTACTTGAAAAAGTATAAGTACACAAAAAAGCTACTCAAGTACAGTAACGCGAGTAATGTAATTCGTTACTTTCCACCTCTGTCTGTAGGTGTGTGTGTTTTATGTTTACAACACATAGGTCTACAATAGCGCACGCGCGCTTGTGTGGTTATCTCTGGCCATGCCCCTGTGTGAAAGTTACGCAGTATCACTGTCCTGTCCGTGGTAATAATCAGAACTGGCTCTGTAATGATAATGCGCGCGTTCTTCTCTCCCTCTGTGGTCGGATGTGTTGAGCGATGTGAGCGTGGGCCTTTCGCAGCTACGCTGAGCCAAACGTAACCTATCGTAGGCTTCTAGGCTAATTACGCGCTTACACTGTAAATGCTTGACACGTATTGCAAATAAAATAAGAGTGTTTTCCTGGCCAACGGTAAGGGTAGGGTTGACAGGTAGCCTATGAGGGGCCTAGCCCCTGGGCCACGGGTATTGATAAAGCGCCCCTGCAGACATAGAGGAGGCCAAGGAACCTGTGGTGGACAACCCTGCAGAAAACGCAATTTCTTCCAGTAATGAAGTGCACCCCTGGCCCTACATACGTGATCACTTCAGCTTCATAGAGAAAAGGGGTGACAGTTTCATTATGCAATGCAGATTGTGTGTCCAAGAAGACAACCATTGCGGCATACAAAAATTCGACGTCTAATCTGCGCAAGCATGTTGAGGTAAGTATTGTCATTGGCATCATAATCACGGGCGCAGATAGAGGGTGGGACGGGTGGGATTCGTCCCACCCAGATTTAAATTCACCTCGTTCGGTCCCCCCCACTTATAGGGAGGAAAAAACGTCTATGCTGTCTTTCTTTGCATAAGGCAAACCTCACGGAAAAATCAAAAGACTAATTACCATTCGGTTTATTGAGGTGCACAGCAGTGTATACATAGTTGCAACAACTCACATAAAACAAAACAAAGACTGATATTCGGTTGGTTGAGCTGCGCAGACTGCACAGGTTTCGAGCTTGGTTGCTATGGTTACCCACAACAAGTTTGACAGGCATATCGGGGTTGGGGTTGGTTTGCTGGCAGCTTTGTCCCCCCCAGTTTTTTGTCCCCCCCAGTTTTTTGTCCCCCCCAGTTCAAAAAACGTATCTGCGCCCCTGATCATAATGTTTCCTTTCCATAGTAAAACCGACAATAGGCTGGTTATATTCCAAAAATAGTGGATGGCATTGCTAATGTTGAAGTAGCAACCTGTTGGTACTGTAACATAACGGTAACTAGTCTGTTATTCGGTTGGCTAATCATGCAAGCAAGTTAGCTCGCCAACCTGATGTGATCAGTCCTCCTACCATTCTACATCCAACAGGCCAGAAAGGAATACTAAGCAAAACAAATAATGTTTGAATTGAATTGTTCAATAACACACAGTGCACACAGGCAAGCTACGAGATTTCGGTGCAACATTTCACTTTCATATTTCGTGTACAATGCTTTGTGTGTGGTCAGGGCGATGTAAACGACATGACTGTGTGTATTGACCTTTTTTGTTTGTCTCAGTTTTAATGCAGCATTATCCTAAGCATTCAATTTGATACACTTCCTTTAAATAAAACATCTGGGTTGAGATGTACATATATCCTTGTTTCCTCTTCTTTTTCATTTTTGCACAACACAATGGAGGCAGAAAACACCCATTGTTAAAAGTAACGTTTTACTTTTACTCAAAGTACATTTTAAATGATCTACTTTTTACTTTTACTTGAGTAGATTTTTTGTCTGGTAACTTTACTTGTGCTTAAGTAAAATTTCATCAGAGTAACAGTACTTGTACTTGAGTATAATATTTTAGTACTCTTTCCACCTCTGTCAGTAATACAGGGGTCGGTGTAAATTAAATAAATAAATATCAATTAATTAATTAATAACCAGAAAGCGCTGGCAAGCGACCTAAGGGAGCTCCATTTCAGGGCGATAGCCCCCAGGTATTTTCACCCTCAAAAAAACGTAAGACATTAATAGAAAACAATTGACTGAATTTTGAATGTTGTAATATAATAATGTAGCTTAATGTGTTTCTTTGTGATCCTAAAGGAGAGAGATGTGAGTGAGAAATTATATTTTTCATTAAACTGATGATTAATTTTACGAGTGACATTAGGTCAGTGGACATTCGCCTCAGTTTCCTGAGACATTATGGGTGTTGATGATGATGATGATGATAATAATAATAAAGAGTCAGAAACTAAAGTGAGCAACAAATTAAAAAAGAGCAGTGCAAAAATCAGTGATGTCATAACCTGTGAATGTGTGTGGGTGATGATATTTCTTGTAAAGTTAGATATAACTTTGCCAATATGCCAATCACACTTTAAAACAATATAAGCCTCAGGAAAACTGGACTGAGACCCCAGTCTGTTCAATAGCTCAAATAGAAACAGACTCTATTTTGCTGTTTACAATAAATTGGAAATATGCCAAAATAACATTTTCCAACTCTAACTCATTTTCCAATTATAACTCTAAAACAGTTGCTGATAGATAAATGTTTACTATTATGAGCATATAGGAACTCCCATATGGCCTTTCATTTGGCACCATGATCTTTGACCTTGAGTGACCTTGAAGTCATGGATTTTCAGAGGGCTGTAACTTGAAAATGGTTGATGGTAGACAGATATTTACCATTATCAACTTACAGGAAGTGCCATATGGGCTTTCATTTGGTGCCATGACCTTTGACCTTGAATGACTTTGAAATATCAAGCTCAAGGTCATGGATTTTCATAGGACTATAACCTGACAGCTGATGATTGAGAAATATTACCATTATCAACATGTAGGTATAAAATAAGTCCTGCCAGGCAAGGTTTGTTTTGCCTGGCAACACTTGTATCGTATTGTCTTTGGCACTGCCACTGCATTCTGCAGACTCCACTGACAGTATAGCTTTCACCCTGTCTGTTTAGTCAATGTCAGTGATGAAATTTCTTTGAACATTTCTATGTCAGATCAGCAGACTGATAAACATCTGATGTCAGTGGGGTGACAGATGTAATAGTATCCAAGAATAATGTCTGAAATCTGGTCTGCTTTACACCCATACAAATGGATGAGCTATCTTCAATTCATGAAGTGAATCATCAATAATTACTTTCCAAGTATTTTATTCACCACCGTGGACCACTGGGATCAATGTAGAATGTTCCTGGTTGCACTGGAAAGCAGAAGAGGTAAAAGGCATTAAATTAGAGTCAAATGTACAAGCAACTAGTGGCTAAGATTATTGTTGCTCAGCCTCGGCTAAACATTAAATGTTTAATATACAATCTACATCATAGGATTTATTTCTCACTGGATGTCTGCTAGTACAGTTAGATTTATAATAGTGAGCACCAAAGAATGCAGTGGCAGTGTAGTCAGTCAGAGCCAAAGATAATGTGATAATAATGACCAATTAACTTCTGTGATGAACAAAAATACCATGGAACCAGTAACTAGACAACTAAAGGCACTCTAATAACATCACATTTTAACTTACATTCGATATATTTGAACATAGAAAATTATTTTATAGCCCAATATTTGTTTTTGTACCGTTATCAGCAACATGAGCCAAGCCATTGGAAGTTCCCAGTGCACAGTGCATGCTGGGATTTGGTAAAGGGGCGAATGGTAATTTTCTTTGGGATTTAATTTACAACATGTCTCTGACAGCTCAAAATGCATCTCTGGGCATTTAAAAACTGCAGAGGCCCCCAGCCTTACTGGGTTGAACACCCCACCCCCCACCCCCATTTTCCTGGATCCGCCTCTGATTGGGGTTGAGATCTGTGCAGGTCACTCAAGTTCTTCCAGTCCAGCCTTGGAAAATTATGTCTTTGTAAGCATCGCTTTGTGCACATGCTGGAACAGGTTTGGGCCTCTTAGTTCCAGTGAAGGGAAATTGTAATGCAACAGCATACAAAGGCATTCTATACAATTTTGTGCTTCCAAATTTGACAATTTGGAAACAAGGATAAAACCAAGGTGATGCACATTAATTCTACTCTGTGTGCTCCCTTGTCATTAGAAAATGTTGAGACATTGAACACCGTAGATGATTTTATTTACTTGGCAACAGAGGGTAACCATCAGGGCTTTCTAGGCCTTCAGAGAAGACCCAAACATATCAACATTTCAGATATTATATTTAATTTCTTTCATTCTTTAATTCCTTTCATAATTTCATTATAATTATTCTCTTCTAATTTGGCCTCATTTTCTGTAAAATTTGCTTCAGAAATGAAAGGGTTACTGTCCTGAAAACATTAAAATAGAGTTATCCAATCAGATTTTTGTCTGTTGTCTCTAGGTTGAGAAGAGTTTAGAGCTGGCTCACTCATTGGTTAGGACTTCATTGCCACGACAGAAGGCCATGACAGTGTATGTTTATGTAGGAAGTGACAGATGAATTAACCAAACAGATTTTGATTTATAGTGGGAGGGAACAAAAATGTATCACCCTAAGCCTTCTCGATGGCCAACGCTAGCTTAACTGCAAGTCAGCGCCATCGGTACAGCAGTGAAGTCACCTTCTAGCCGGTGTAGCGGTCATCAGTAGTGTTAGCGAATGCTAATAAAGCAGTCAAGCCAGTGCTATTGAGAACAAGTAGCACAGGCTAATGACCGAGAAACTAAGATTTCTGTCTCCAGACTCTTCTTCCACACACACTTGCCACAGTATTTTTCACTTATATTTAAGTATTCATTTCCCTATGTAATTTACTTAGTTACTTTTAAAATCAACATCGACAGCTACACACAAACGGAGAGACCTGGCAGCCTGCTGCTAATCCCTTGCAAAATCCTTTGCCTTGTTGCTTTTTTGGTGTTTGGCTAAGTTTTTTTTTTTGGGGGGTATAACACGCATGTTCACAAGCCAAAATGCTAAGATGCTGTAGCAGGCTTACTGCGTACACACGTGTCGGCTGTCCGGCGACTGCCTGTATTCATTAATAGGGTATCCCTGTATGTACTATACCCTGTGTATGTACATGGTACATGTGCCATTTTGGGGTAAGCCTCACTTTGATTTTTATGACAGCAGTTGGATTGTGCAAAGCAAGGATGTTCCCAAATATACACGTGATTTTGTATCTGTTGCTGCTTTGTCCTGCAGGGGTTGAAAAAGCGAATTCCCCTCTCAGGTATATTAAGAATGTTTATAGGAGCACTATGCTGGAAGAGCACCTAAATGCTCCAATCCTCCTGTTTGTCCACAGAGACATTAAACTGGATTATGACAAAGTTATTAACATGTGCTACAAAGCACCCAAGAAGGATGCTTTTTATTAATCCCCTGAGTCTTGGGAACTAAGACTTATTATAGGACTTATTCACATGCAACTCACACAATCATTGTATATGTAGGAAGTTAATCTCAGTCTATTAGACTCAGGAGCTCCGATTGCAGTTCCTGACTCTGTATTATAGACATGCAACTCTTGCAGTCTTTGTTTACAGTTACAGGTATTAAGCTCTGTCTTAAGTAGCCACTTACATTACTTCAGTTTACCTGGGTATATTCACTGTCTTATATGTACATTGAATGTCCTGAGCAGGAGCTCAGATTGCAAATGCTCAAAATTTATTGAGGTGTTTTGTGGTCAGTGTACTACACTGTACTGTGTCATGTGGTAATGCATTATATGACAATGCAACTTTCATAAATATTACCATCTACGCATATACCTGAAACTCTGACAATATCATTTTCAGTCACGAATAAAATGGTTTTGAAAGTTCCTACTTTTAAAACATTTTTTTGAAATGGTCATTTTCTTTAAGAGATTTCATTTACAACATGTCTCTCTGACAGCTCAAAGTGCATCTCCAGGCATTTAAAAACTGCAGCGCTTCTGGGGGCCTTGGGCAGCCCCTGGACCCCTGGCCTTACTGGGTTGACCCCCCTTCCCATTTACCTGGATCTGCCCCTGGCTCTAATAGTAACGGTTCACCACTGCTTGGCAAGCTGCATTAGCAAAGATGAAAGGGCCCAGAAAGAATATCAAGATAAGGCTTGGAAAGGCCAGAAGTGCATTCATAAGGTTTAACCTCATCTGGAAGTCCAAAGAAAACAGACTTAAGACCAAAATAAAACTTTACAATAGCAATGTAAAATCAGTATTGCTATACGGTTCTGAATGCTGGAGAGTTGTTAAAAAGGACATGGCTAAGGTGGATGCATTCCATAATGGTTGTTTGAGAAGGATGTGTAATATCTTTTGGCCTAAAAAGATATCCAACAACATACTAATATCAGACCACGCAAGAGTGACGCTTGACCTGGTGCCTATTAATGATGTGACGAAATCCTCAAGATGGAGATTCAACTCCTCCCTCTTGCAATATGATGCCTTTAAGGCTATGCTGAAAACACAAATAGAGTTATTCACTGAAACAAATATTGCCTCTGTCTCATCAGTAGGTACAGTCTGGGAGGCCTTGAAAGCCTTTTATAATGGGACATGTTATTCAATTTTCGTCACACAAGAAAAACAAAACACAAGGAAGCTTGCAGACTTGGAGAGGAAAGTGGGAGAGGCAGAAGACAAATTAAAGCAGCACTATTCCCCACACAACTTAGAGAGTCACGCAGCTTAAATATGAATATAATCGGATAATATCACAGAAGGTCGAGTTTGGACTGTTTAGAGCAAGACAAAGGTATTTCAAGTCTGGGGATAAAGCCGGGAAACTCTTAGCACGCTATATTAAGCAACAGGAATCCAGGGCTATGATAACTGCTGTCCAGTCTCAAGGTGGGGGTCTTGTGACAAAATTGTCGGACATAAATGAGGCCTTTAGAGATTTCTACATGGAACTGTACACCTCCACATCATCTTGCCAAAAGGAAGACATTCTTTCATTTTTGGTAGGGTTAGACCTCCCGGCTTTGAATATAGATCATCGTGAGATGCTTGACGCTGCAATCACGGCCAAAGAAATAAAGGAAGTTATTCGAACGATGCGGTCTGGTAAATCACCAGGTCCCGATGTGCTGACGGCAGAATTTTATAAGTGCTTTTCGGATGAGCTCACTCCACTCTTGTTACAAATGTATAATGAAGCTTTTGAAAGAGGAGTGTTACCCCCCACTTTGTCTCAGGCTCTAATATCTCTAATCTTAAAGAAAGGCAAAAAGCCCACAGACTGTAAAAGCTATTGCCCAATTTCTTTAATATCAATAGATACTAAAATGCTCTCCAAAATCCTTGCAAATCAGCTCAGTAGTGTGATAACTACGCTAATGCATCCAGATCAGGTCGGGTTCATACGTAATAGATTTGCCTCAGATAACATCTGACATCTGGTTAATGTTATGTGGGTGGTTAGGAACAACAATACACCTCTACCGTAGCCATCTCACTCGATGCTGAAAAAGCTTTTGATTGCGTAGAGTGGCAATACCTTTTTCAACTGCTGGAGATTTATGGTTTTGAGCAGATGTGTCTAAAGTGGGTGAAACTGTTATATAATGAGCCTCAAGTAGCTGTACAAACTAATGGCATAATTTCTTCACATTTCAAGCTAGGTCGTGGGACCCAACAAGGCTCACCTCTCTCCCCATCACTGTTTTGTTTAGCATTGGAGCCTTTAGCTGCAGCAATTTGTAAAGACCCTAATATCCCTGGAGTCTCTATTGCAGGGACCACACACAACTTATGCTATATGCTGATGATATTTTAATGTTCATTATGGACCCAGGCAAATCTATTCCCGCAGTGCTCAAAATTATAAAATCTTTCTCTAGCTTTTCAGGATATAGAGTGAATTGGACGAAATCTGAGGCTTTCCCTTTGACGACATATTGCCCTAAAACATTATTTCAAACCGGATCATTCCAGTGGCCCCCTCAGGGAATAAAGTATCTGGGAATATTATGCCCTAGGCAATTAGACAAAATAGTGCAATGTAATTTTGAACCATTCCTAGAAAAAATTTCCACAGATCTGGAAAGATGGTCTCCACTTTATCTCTCGTTATGGGGAAAAGTTAATATTTTAAAGATGAATTGTTCTGCCAGAGTCAATTATCTGCTTCAGTCTCTCCCACTGTAAAATCCCTGTAAAATACTTCAAACAATTTGATGCACTTTGTAACAAGTTTTTTTGGAATGGTAAAAGGCCAAGACTACATCTGTGTAAATTGCAGAAGCCGGTAGCGAAAGGTGGCCTGGGACTCCCAAGTCTATTGTTTTATTATTATGCATTCAACCTGAGGCACCTGGCACACTGGGCATTACCTCCGGAAACAGCGCCACCTTGGTATGCAATGGAGCAGTCAGTGTGTGTTTCCCTACCTCCATTGCTATTCTTATCAGCAAGAATGCCTCCAAATGCTCGTTCCCATCCCATTATCTCTCATTTACAGGGACTATGGAAAAAAGTGTCTCGTATATTTAAAATCAACCCCTTTCTAAGCTTATCCTCTGGCCTGTGGGACAACCCCAAACTCCTTATTAATAAATCACCACCTATATGGAGGGAGTGGGTGACTAAGGTGGTACATGCTCTGGGTGATCTCTATAAAGATGGTGTCCTTAAGTCATTCGACAATCTGGTTGAACAATTCAAGCTAGCCAACAATCAATTTTGGAGATATCTTCAGCTGAGACACCTCCTTGTTACTACTTTTGGCTCTACACACACACCACCTCAGGGCATGGACCTCATGAAAGAAATTTTGCGCATCGCAGAGATTGGACATGGGGCTTCCCATTATTACTCTATGCTTATGAACAATACTGGTTTTCTGTCCAACACAGCTCTGAAAACCTTATGGGAGAGGGACCTGAACATAACAATTGAAGAAAACGATTGGGATACAATTGTTGGAATCACTAAACAAGTTTCCAGAGAAATCAAAATAAGATTAATTCAATTCAAAATTTGTCATCGATTCTATTGGTACCCAAGTAGGCTATTCATGTTAGGTATAAGGGAAACGCCAGACTGCTGGAGGTGTGAAGGGGAGCTGGGCACCCTAACACATGCCCTATGGTCATGTCCAAAGATTCAGACATTTTGGAAAAGAGTTCATGAGACTGTCACTGAGGTCATAAGAGTGGATTTTGAGTTTTGCCCCAGTCTTTACATATTAGGCAACCCTAGGCCCATGGCCCATATTGTAAAACCCCTAACCAATTGGATTCAGACAAGTATAATGATTGGCAAACAGATGATAACGAGAAAGTGGAAAGATGCAGAAGGGCCCCTGTTTCAAGACTGGCTTATAGAGCTAGGCAAAGTAGCGGCTTTCGAAAGAACATCTTATAATATAATGAACGTGTGGCAGCGGGGGCGTGGCCGAGCGGCGGTTTGTGAATGGAGGGCGGAGTCAGGAAAGGTGAGTGGTCATGTCACTACACCTGTTATCAATTAATGTGTGTTTGCGTGTCTCCTTCAGTGACTGTGCCCAATAAAAGGGGAGGACGGTGCCGAGGGCTCGATGATCGTCTGTGTGTGTGTGTGTGCGTGCGTGAGAGTGAGAGGTTTTGAGCCCTATGCTGAAAAGCAAAAATAAAAGAAACACTGTAAACGCAAACAACTGCCTGCCGTGCTTCTGTGCTCCACGCACATCAGAGTCTCACTACAGTGGTGCTGAAACCCGGGAAGAGTGCAGAAGGGAACAGCCCCATGGAGTCCTCGCCGTTTAAGGACCTGATCCATGCCCTCGCCATAGCCCAGTAGAACCAGCACCAAGCACTGGTTGCCCTCTGGAAGGAGCAAGAACAACGGTTCGAAGCCTTGGTGCTGGCCCAACAGGAGGACCGCCAGGCATTCCGGCACCTGCTCACATCAGCGGGGCCCACGACCGCCACCGGAGCGGACCCTCCCCATCTCACCCTAACGAAGATGGGTCCGCACAATGACCCGGAAGCCTTCCTCGTGCTCTTCAAGCAGGCAGCGGAGGCATGGGGTTGGCCGGTGGACCAGCGCGCAGCACGCCTCCTCCCCCTGTTGATGGGCGAGGCGCAACTGGTCACACTACAGCTGCCCGCCGACAGCCAGCTTGTGTACGCGGACCTTCAAAGAGCCATCCTCCAGCATGTCGGCCGGTCTCCAGAGCAACAACGGCAGTGCTTCCGCTCGCTGCGCTTGGATGAGGTCGGCCGGCCATTCACATTTGGGCAGCAACTCTGGGACGCCTGCTGGCGGTGGCTGAGGGCAGACGACCGCGACGCCGAGGGAGTGATCAACCTGGTGACACTGGAGCAATTCGTCGCGCGACTTCCGGAAGGAATGGCGGAGTGGGTCCAGTGTCCTCACCCGGTGTCACTGGACCAGGCAATTGAGCTGGCAGAGGACCACATGGCGGCCATTCCAATGGCAGGACGGCGTGTCTCCTCTTCTCCTCTCTCTTCTCTCTCTCCCTCTGCTTCCTGTCCTCCCCCCATTCCCCCACCGTGGAGGTGGGGGCCAGCTCCCCCCCAGCTGGCTCGGCACACCCGTGGTGTCCTCCCATTTCCCCCTTCCTTGTCTGTGTCTCCTCCCCCTCAGGTGAGTGATGCCTGTAACACCGGTGCAGAGGAAGAGCCTGGGCTGGTGTGCTAGCACTGCAGGGAGCCGGGACATCTCCAACATCAGTGCTCCACAATGGAGGTGGGCACAGTGGTCTGGGTCCCTGATGTGCCAGAAACTGCCCTTGATCGGGCCGGAGCATATCGAATACCGGTAAGTGTCCAAGGGGATATGTATCAGGCTTTGGTGGATTCCAGCTGTAACCAGACCTCAATCCACAAAAGCCTGGTGCAAGGTGAGGCATTGGGGAGAGCATGAATGGTGAAGGTGTTGTGTGTGGACGGGGATGTTCACAACTGCCCTTTGGTGTCCGTCCACATTCTATTTCGAGGGGAAAAACATAGTGTAAAGGCATCGGTTAACCCTCATCTCACCCACTCGCTAATTTTGGGGACTGATTGGCCAGGGTTTAAGGAATTAATGACACACATAGTGAAGAGTGGGTCCTGACGTAATTCAGCTAGGGAAAGCCCTGGAGTAGCATTGGCAGGAGAAGCTGTCACAGAGCCGTCTACGTCAGCACCGCTTCAGGGCGATACGTAGAGTGAGGAGTGCCCCGTCCCTCATCCCTCTCTCGGGGATTTCCTTGGGGATTTCCCATTAGAGCAGTCACAAGATGGGACTCTGTGGCATGCATTTGACCAAGTGAGAGTAATCAGTGGTCAAATTCTCCAGCCAAATGTGACGCCGGCCTTCCCTTACTTTGCTATTATTAAGGATAGGCTATACCGAGTGACGCAGGACACTCAAACTGGTGAAAAGGTAACACAACTGTTAATTCCAAAGAGCCGCCGGGAATTCATATTCCAAGCGGCTCACTTTAATCCCATGGCCAGACACTTGGGCCAGGATAAGACACTAGCCTGAATAATGGCCCGGTTCTATTGGCCAGGGATTCACGGGGATGTCCGTTGGCGGTGTGCGGTGTGCCGCGAATGCCAATTGGTAAATCCTGCGGCCACTCCAAAAGCGTCTTTGCACCCTCTCCCTTTAATTGAGACCCCATTTGAAAGAATTGGGATGGATCTTGTCGTGCCATTAGATCAGTCAGCATGGGGATATCGCTTTATTTTAGTCCTGGTGGACTATGCAACGCGTTATCCAGAAGCAGTGCCACTCCGCAATATCTCAGCACGCAGTATAGCAGAAGCACACTCCTGCTTTATCTCTGGGGTCAGGATTCCAAAAGAAATCCTGACAGACCAAGGCACTACATTCATGTCATGCACACTGCGCTAACTGTATGGGTTACTGGGGATTAAGCCTATCCGCACCAGCATCTATCACCCACAAACGGATGGCTTAGTAGAACGGTTCAATCGAACTCTCAAAAATATAATTTGGAAGTTCGTAAGTGAAGATGCACATAATTGGGATAAGTGGCTCGAGCCTCTGTTATTTGCAGTACGAGAGGTCCTGCAAGCCTCCACAGGGTTTTCACCATTTGAATTGTTATATGGGCGTAAGCTGCGTGGCATTTTGGACGTGCTATGTGAAAATTGGGAGGAGGGACCTTCACCTAGTAAGAACAAAATTCAATATGTTCTCGACCTGCGTGCCAAACTCCACACACTCACGCACTTAACCCAGGAGAATTTGTGGCAGGCGCAAGAACGTCAAGTCCGACTGTACAACAGGGGCACGCGCCTTAGGGAGTTCACACCGGGAGACAAAGTACTCATATTACTGCCCACATCGAGCTCCAAATTGGTCACTAAGTGGCAAGGGCCCTTCGAGGTCACATGGCGAGTCAGGGACGTCGACTATGAGGTGAGACGTACAGACAGGGGTGGGGCATTGCAAGTTTACCACCTCAATCTATTAAAACGTTGGAATGAGGAGGTCCCCGTGGCATTGGTGTCAGTAATTCCGGAGAAGGCAGAGCTGGGGCCAGAGGTTCAAAAAAGAAAATTGACATTGCCCACAGCTTTGGTCCCCTGTGGAGACCACCTCTCCCCAACCCAGCTCACGGAGGTAGCCCAGTTGCAGAAAGAATTTTCTGACATGTTTTCACCCCTGCCTGGCTGCACCCACCTCATAGAACACCACATTGAGACGCCCCCAGGGGTGGTAGTGCATAGCCGCCCTTACCGTCTGCCCGAACACAAAAAAAGGTGGTCCGGGATGAACTTGAAGCCATGCTCGAAATGGGCATAATCGAGGAGTCCCACAGTGACTGGAGCAGCCCAGTGGTCCTGGTCCCCAAGACCGATGGGTCGGTCCGGTTCTGTGTGAGCTATAGGAGAGTCAACACGGTGTCTAAATTTGACGCATACCCAATGCCTTGCATTGATGATTTAACGAAGGGATATTGGCAGATCCCCTTGACTCCTCTGTCCCAAGAGAAAACGGCCTTTTCCACACCGTTTGGCTTACACCAATTTGTCACACTTCCTTTTGGGCTGTTTGGGTCACCCGCTACATTCCAGCGGCTTATGGACAGGGTCCTCTGCCCCCACGCCACCTACGCAGCCGCGTATCTGGATGACATTATCATCTACGGTAATGACTGGCCGCGGCACCTTGAACACCTTAGGGCCATCCTAAAGTCGCTGAGGCGGGCTGGTCTCACAGTCAACCCAAAGAAATGTGCGATTGGGCGGGTGGAAGTACAGTATCTGGGTTTCCACTTGGGCCGTGGGCAGGTGCGTCCCCAAATTAATAAGACGGCAGCGATTGTGGCCTGCCCAAGGCCCAAGACCAAAAAGGGGGTGAGACAGTTCCTGGGGCTGGCTGGCTACTATCGGAGGTTCATACCTAATTATTCAGACGTCACCAGCCCGCTGACTGATCTCACTAAAAAGGGAGCACCAGATCCGGTCCAGTGGACGGAGCAATGCCAACAGACTTTCTCTAAGGTAAAGGCTGCATTGCGTGGGGGGCCACTGTTACACTCCTCTGACTTTTCTCTCCCCTTTATTTTGCAGATGGACGCATCGGACAGAGGGCTGGGGGCCATTCTGTCCCAGGAGGTGGAGGGGGAGGAGCGTCCCATGCTGTACATTAGCCGGAAGCTGTCGATGTGGGAAGGCAGGTACAGCACGATTGAAAAAGAGTTCCTAGCCTGAGTCGGGCGGTGGGGGTATGTGGCAGCGGGGGCGTGGCCAAGCGTCGGTCTGTGAATGGAGTCAGGGAAGGTGAGTGGTCATGTCACTACACCTGTTATCAATTAACGTGTGTTTGTGTGTCTCCTTCAGTGACTGCGCCCGATAAAAGGAGAGTGAGAAGGGGAGGACGGCACCAAGGGCTTGATGATAGCCTGTGTGTGTGTGCGCGCGCGTGAGAAAGTGAGAGGTTTTGAGCCCTATGCTGAAAAGCAAAAATAAAAGAAACACTGTAAATGTAAACAACCGCATGCCGTGCTTCTGTGCTCCACCCATATCAGAGTCTTACTACAGAACGATGTTGTATAATGAAAAATGGGGAATGTTCTTAAGATTATATTCTTTACATGGTAGCTAAAAGGTACAACGCCGATTCCAAAAAAGTTGGGACAAAGTACAAATTGTAAATAAAAACAGAATGCAATAATTTACAAATCTCAAAAACTGATATTGTATTCACAATAGAACATAGACAACATATCAAATGTCGAAAGTGAGACATTTTGAAATTTCCTGCCAAATATTGGCTCATTTGAAAGTTCATGACAGCAACACATCTCAAAAAAGTTGGGACAGGGGCAATAAGAGACTGGAAAAGTTAAAGGTACAAAAAAGGAACAGCTGGAGGACCAAATTGCAACTTATTAGGTCAACTGGCAATAGGTCATTAACATGACTGGGTATAAAAAGAGCATCTTGGAGCAGCAGCGGCTCTCAGAAGTAAAGATGGGAAGAGGATCAGCAATCCCCCTAATTCTGCACTGACAAATAGTGGAGCAATATCAGAAAGGAGTTTGACAGTGTAAAATTGCAAAGAGTTTGAACATATCATCATCTACAGTGCATAATATCATCAAAAGATTCAGAGAATCTGGAAGAATCTCTGTGCGTAAGGGTCAAGGCCGGAAAACCATACTGGGTGCCCGTGATCTTTGGGCCCTTAGACGGCACTGCATCACATACAGGCATGCTTCTGTATTGGAAATCACAAAATGGGCTCAGGAATATTTCCAGAGAACATTATCTGTAAACACATTTCACCGTGCCATCCGCCATTGCCAGCTAAAACTCTACAGTTCAAAGAAGAAGCCGTATCTAAATGTGATCCAGAAGCGCAGACGTCTTCTCTGGGCCAAGGCTCATTTAAAATGGACTGTGGCAAAGTGGAAAACTGTTCTGTGGTCAGACAAATCAAAATTTGAAGTTCTTTATGGAAATCAGGGACGCCGTGTCATTCGGACTAAAGAGGAGAAGGACGACCCAAGTTGTTATCGGCGCTCAGTTCAGAAGCCTGCATCTCTGATGGTATGGGGTTGCATTAGTGCATGTGGCACGGGCAGTTTACACATCTGGAAAGACACCATCAATGCTGAAAGGTATATCCAGGTTCTAGAGCAACATATGCTCCTATCCAGATGACGTCTCTTTCAGGGAAGACCTTGCATTTTCCAACATGACAATGCCAAACCACATACTGCATCAATTACAGCATCATGGCTGCGTAGAAGAAGGGTCCGGGTACTGAACTGGCCAGCCTGCAGTCCAGATCTTTCACCCATAGAAAACATTTGGCGCATCATAAAACGGAAGATACGACAAAAAAGACCTAAGACAGTCGAGCAACTAGAATCCTACATTAGACAAGAATGGGTTAATATTCTGTGGTAGCGGGGGCGTGGTCAAGCGCCGGTCTGTGACAGGAGGGCGGAGTCAGGGAAGGTAAGTGGCAGAATCACTTCACCTGAGAGCAGTTAACCTGTGTTTGTGTGCCTTCCCAGTGACCGCGCCCTATATGAGGAGGGAGAGCGAGAGCGGAAGGAGCTCTTCCCGGAACCGACACTCGTTGTGTGTGTATGTGTGTGTCTGAGTAAAGTTTATACTGCAAAGTGTGAAAATAAATACTCAATTGGAACCTGATCTCTGTCCTGCCGTCCTCTGTGCTCCACCCACCTGCTCTGAACTGCCACACATTCCTAAACTTGAGCAACTTGTCTCCTCAGTCCCCAGTCGTTTACAGACTGTTGTAAAGAGAAAAGGGGATGTCTCATAGTGGTAAACATGGCCTTGTCCCAACTTTTTTGAGATGTGTTGTTGTCATGAAATTTAAAATCACCTAATTTTTATCTTTAAATGATACATTTTCTTAGTTTAAACATTTGATATGTCATCTATGTTCCATTCTGAATAAAATATGGAATTTTGAAACTTCCACATCATTGCATTCCGTTTTTATTTACAATTTGAACTTTGTCCCAACTTTTTTGGAATCAGGGTTGTATGTGCGTACACTCTGATCACTGTAGCCTGTTCTTGGGGGACTGTCACGGAAATGAGGATGGAGATGGACTGGATGCAATACAGGGATCTGTTTACTGGAAGACTACCTGTGGACACTGAACATCACATGGGACAATGAATGGACACGCAGCAATGTTGTGGTAGTTTCCTGGAAAGATTGCTTAACATGTCGTGCATGGACTAAAGTTTCTTGTCATGGACTGTTTATTTTATTTATTTTTATTTATTTTATTGTATTTTATTATCCTTATGTGATATTTTATCATGCCTTTTTTGGAGTGGTTGTCATACTCCTCCAATGTATGTTCTTAGTTTGGTGTTGTAAAAATTAAAACTCAATAAAGTCTCGTCTCGTCTCGTCTTCTTCCGCTTATCCAGGACCGGGTCGCGGAGGCAGCAGTCTAAGCATGGAAGCCCAAACTTCCCTTTCCCCAGACACCTCGGCCAGCTCCTCGGGAAGAACACCGAGGCGTTCCCAGGCCAGCCGAGAGACATAGTCCCTCCAGCGTGTCCTGGGTCTTCCCCGGGGCCTCCTCCCGGGGGGACATGCCTGGAACACCTCCCCAGGGAGGCGTCCAGGAGGCATCCGAAAAAGATGCCCGAGCCACCTCAGCTGGTTCCTCTCGATGTGGAGGAGCAGCGGCTCTACTCCGAGCTCCTCCCGAGTGACTGTGCTTCTCACCCTATCTCTAAGGGAGCGCCCAGCCACCCTGCGAAGGAAACTCATTTCAGCCGCTTGTATCCGCGATCTTTTTCTTTCTGTCATTACCCAAAGCTCATGACCATAGGTGAGAGTCGGAACGTAGATCGACCGGTAAATTGAGAGCTTCGCCTTTTGGCTCAGCTCCTTCTTCACCACGACGGACCAGTAAAGCGACCGCATCACTGCGGAGGCTGCACCGATCCGCCTGTCGATCTCACGCTCCATCCTTCCCTCACTCGTGAACAAGATCCCGAGATACTTAAACTCCTCCACTTGAGGCAGGACTTCTCCACCAACCTGGAGAGGGCAAGCCACCCTTTTCCGGTCGAGAACCATGGCCTCGGACTTGGAGGTGCTGATTCTCATCCCAGCCGCTTCACACTCGACTGCAAACCGCCCCAGTACATGCTGAAGGTCCTGGTTTGAAGAAGCCAACAGGACAACATCATCCGCAAAAAGCAGAGATGAAATCCTGTGGTTCCCAAACAGGATTCCTTCCGGCCCCTGGCTGCGCCTAGAAATTCTGTCCATAAAAATTATGAACAGAACCGGTGACAAAGGGCAGCCCTGACGGAGTCCAACATGCACTGGGAACAGGTCTGACTTACTGCCGGCAATGCGAACCAGACTCCTGCTCCGTTCGTACAGGGACCGGACAGCCCTTAGCAAAGAGCCCCGAACCCCATACTCCCGAAGCACCCCCCACAGAATACCACAGGGGACACGGTCGAATGCCTTCTCCAGATCCACAAAGCACATGTGGACTGGTTGGGCAAACTCCCATGAACCCTCGAGCACCCTATGAAGGGTATAGAGCTGGTCCAGTGTTCCGCGACCAGGACGAAAACCGCATTGTTCCTCCTGGATCCGAGGTTCGACTATCGGTCGAATTCTCCTCTCCAGTACCCTGGAGTAAACTTTTCCTGGGAGGCTGAGAAGTGTGATTCCCCTATAATTGGAGCACACTCTCCGGTCCCCTTTCTTAAAAAGAGGGACCACCACCCCAGTCTGCCACTCCAGAGGCACTGTCCCCGACCGCCACGCGATGTTGCAGAGGCGTGTCAACCAAGACAGCCCCACAACATCCAGAGACTTGAGATACTCAGGGCGGATCTCATCCACCCCCGGTGCCTTGCCACCGAGGAGCTTGCAAACCACCTCAGTGACTTCGGCTTGGGTAATGGACGAGTCCACCTCTGAGTCATCAGCCTCAGTCTCCTCAGTGGAAGACATGACGGTGGGATTGAGGAGATCCTCAAAGTATTCCTTCCACCGCCCGACAATGTCCCCAGTCGAGGTCAACAGCTCCCCACCCGCACTGTAAACAGTGTTGGCAGAGTACTGCTTCCCCCTCCTGAGGCGCCGGACGGTTTGCCAGAATTTCTTCGAGGCCGACCGATAGTCCTTCTCCATGGCCTCCCCGAACTCCTCCCAGTTCCGAGTTTTTGCCTCCGCAACTGCCCGAGCTGCAGCACGCCTGGCCTGCCGATACCCGTCGGCTGCCTCAGGAGTCCCGGAGGTCAACATGGCCCGATAGGACTCCTTCTTCAGCTTGACGGCATCCCTTACTTCCGGTGTCCACCACCGGGTTCGGGGATTGCCGCCACGACAGGCACCGGAGACCTTGCGGCCACAGCTCCGAACAGCTGCGTCCACAATGGAGGTAGAGAACATGGTCCACTCAGACTCAATGTCCCCCGCCTCCCTCGGAAGCTGGGAAAAGCTCTCCCGGAGGTGGGAGTTAAAGACCTCCCCAACAGAGTGCTCGGCCAGACGTTCCCAGCAGACCCTCACCATACGTTTGGGCCTGCCAGGTCTGTCCAGCTTCCTCCTCCGCCAGCGGATCCAACTCACCACCAGGTGGTGATCAGTTGACAACTCAGCCCCTCTCTTCACCCGAGTGTCCAAGACATAGGGTCGGAGATCAGATGACACGACTACAAAGTCGATCATCGACCTCCGACCTAAGGTGTCCTGGTGCCACGTGCACTTATGGACACCCCTATGCTCGAACATGGTGTTCGTTATGGACAAACTGTGACTAGCACAGAAGTCCAATAACAAAACACCACTCGGGTTCAGATCGGGGAGGCCGTTCCTCCCAACCACGCCCCTCCAGGTGTCACTGTCATCGCCCACGTGAGCATTGAAGTCCCCCAGTAGCACAATGGAGTCCCCAGTCTGAGCACCCCTCAGTACCTCTCCCAGGGACTCCAAGAAGGCCGGATACTCTATACTGCTATTTGGCCCGTAGGCACAAACAACAGCAAGAGCCCTCTCCCCAATCCGAAGGCGCAGAGAGGCGACCCTCTCGTTCACTGGGGTAAACTCCAACACATGGCGGCTGAGCTGGGGAGCTATAAGGAAGCCCACACCAGCCCGCCGCCGCTCACCATGGGCGACTCCAGAGAAGTGGAAAGTCCAGCCCCTCTCGAGGAGCTGGGTTCCAGAGCCCAAGCTGTGCGTGGAGGTGAGCCCGACTATCTCTAGCCGGTACCTCTCAACCTCCCGCACAAGCTCAGGCTCCTTCCCCCCCAGCGAAGTGACATTCCATGTCCCAACAGCCAGCCGCTGTGTCCGGGGGTCAGGTCGTCGAGGCCCCTGCCTTCGACTGCCACCCAATCCACACTGCACCAAACCCCTACTGCTACCTCTGTGGGTGGTGAACCCACAGGAGGTCGGGCCCACGTCGCCTCTTCGGGCTGAGCCCGGCCGGGCCCCATGGGCAAAGGCCCGACCACCAAGCGCTCGCATACGAGCCCCAACCCCGGGCCTGGCTCCAGGGTGGGGCCCCGGCTGCGTCCTACCGGGCGACGTCACGGTCCTGGATTTTTTCTCCATAGGGGTTTTTTGGTGAACTGCTCTTGGTCTGGCCTGTCACCTAGGACCTGTCTGCCTTGGGAAACCCTAACAGGGGCATAATGCCCCCGACAACATAGCTCCTAGGATCATTCAAGCACACAAACCCCTCCACCACAATAAGGTGGCAGTTAATAAAGTCAATAAAGTCTGAGTCATAAAAAAAGGTATCCAACAGAGAGTTATACATTAAGACAGGATGCTGCAGCGTTGTTATGGAGATAAAGAAACGCAGGCTGAAATAGCTTGGTCCTGTTCTAAGAATGACACCAGCTCGCATATCCTACACTGCTTTAAGATGGACACCACCAGGAAGGAGGAAAAGGGCAAGGTCGAGAACAATTGAATTGAAAGACCTAAAATTAACATGGGGAGAGGCACAGAAATGTGACCAAAGACGTGAAGTGGCGTGAACTCGTTGCGGCCTTACGTATGCTCCACCAGGGCTGACGAGGATGGATGATGATGAAATTTGTGGCAACAGCTTGGAGAAGGCCCAGATACTATATGGGTGTGATGGTCAGGTGTCCATAAACCTGTTGTATAAATTTTGGAACAGCTCCAAAAAATGGCAACAAGAGTTCCCTAATTATGAATGATAAATATAAGTTGACAAGGGTATGTAAAAACAGTATTGGAATACAGGATTGTCACTTGGAACAATAGAGAATTTATGAACACAGATAAAATATGGCTGCATGGTGCTCAGGCTGTTTCTTCCCTTTTTTTTTGGTATGTGCAGTTAATTGCATTTGAAGAACAAGTAATGATTTGCAAATTGCCTGGCTTGCTGTCCTTTAGGATAATTTCACTTGATGTATGATATTATATTAATTCTGTAGTTTCCATTTGGCAAAAATCCCAGTTATAATAGGTACAGTGGTTGCATTATGACATTTTACATCACATTAAATAATGTGTTTTATTTAAAGTAACATACAGCTGAGACAGTATGCAGTCCAAGCAATTGATTTCGCCAGGATGAACCTTTCAATGCCATTTCCGGTTCCAATGGTCTCATACCCCGGTAATCATGATACATAAAACTCTCATGGCTTTTAACTCCTTGTCATTGCCAGTTTGCATTGAAGGTGTCCATGGTTGAAAAAAAAAAAGGTTCGCCAAGTGTTCTTTGGATGTTTAATAGTACTAAATTTGGACTTTGAAAGGAAACGGCTATCTTAGTGGTTCAACATAGAATCTTCAAGGTTTCATCAGAGAGATCAGGGTCCTCCCCGTCCCCAAGAATGCAGTTGATAATCATTATTTCATTTAGCCAACAGTTGGTGACTTTTAAAATTTATAGATTGGACATGACATGCTTCTATTTACTATTATGTTATGTCTATTCTGCCTAAAGGATTTTCTCAGCAGTTAATAATACAGTATTATTTCTCACTTAGACCGAGATCATGACACAGCAGACTGTAGATATTTAAATAATATTGGCTGGCACTGAGTGGTATATCAGGTATATTCCATTCAGCTAGCATGATATTGAATGAGTTGAAGATGAGTCTAACTGAATGGAATATATCTGATTGTGGCAGCGGGGGCGTGGTCAAGCGCCGGTCTGTGACAGGAGGGCGGAGTCAGGGAAGGTAAGTGGCAGAATCACTTCACCTGAGAGCAATTAACCTGTGTTTGTGTGTCTTCCCAGTGACCGCGCCCTATATGAGGAGGGAGAGCGAGAGCGGAAGGAGCTCTTCCCGGAACCAACACTCGTTGTGTGTGTATCTGAGTAAAGTTTATACTGCAAAGTGTGAAAATAAATACTCAATTGGAACCTGATCTCTGTCCTGCCGTCCTCTGTGCTCCACCCACCTGCTCTGAACTGCCACAGTGGTGCTGAAACCCGGGATCTGGAGCACAGCAGCCTCACAGCCCCAGTCGGCACCACTGTGGCAGTTCAGAGCAGGTGGGTGGAGCACAGAGGACGGCAGGACAGAGATCAGGTTCCAATTGAGTATTTATTTTCACACTTTGCAGTATAAACTTTACTCAGATACACACACAACGAGTGTTGGTTCCGGGAAGAGCTCCTTCCGCTCTCGCTCTCCCTCCTCATATAGGGCGCGGTCACTGGGAAGACACACAAACACAGATTAATTGCTCTCAGGTGAAGTGATTCTGCCACTTACCTTCCCTGACTCCGCCCTCCTGTCACAGACCGGCGCTTGACCACGCCCCCACTGCCACATAGCTATACCATGAAAAAAAAGTCAGCCAATATTATTATACATACACATTCCTTTCAGGTGTTCAACTGCATATTTCTCTTTCAAAATTCTCTCAAAATTTTCTGTATTTAATGATACAAACCTGGCGGCCATATTTGTTTACAAATTGTCACAGTTACTCTCTAGTATGGAAGTTTTACATCTCCAACATATGACACTGTCTTGACAGTCATGCAATATCGTAAACTATATTCAACGCTGGTGGTGTAGTGGTTAGCGCTGTTGCCTCACAGTAAGAAGGTCCGGGTTCGAGCCCCACGGCCGGCGAGGGCCTTTCTGTGCGGAGTTTGCATGTTCACCCCATGTCCGCGTGGGTTTCCTCCAGGTGCTCCGGTTTCCCCCACAGTCCAAAGACATGCAGGTTAGGTTAACTGGTGACTCTAAAGTGACCATAGGTGTGAATGTGAGTGTGAATGGTTGTCTGTGTCTATGTGTCAGCCCTGTGATGACCTGGCAACTTGTCCAGGGTGTACCCCGCCTTTCACCCGTAGTCAGCTGGGATAGGCTCCAGCTTGCCTGCGACCCTGTAGAACAGGATAAAGCGGCTAGAGATAATGAGATGAGATATTCAACACTCGTTCTCCATTGGGTAGAGTGACATAATACATGTATAACAGCATAACAGAGCCACTGGTACTGTATTTCTCTTCATTTCTCATCTGTTTGTATGTTATGCACCAATGTAGTACTGTAATAAAGTCCCCATTCATTAGTAATTTAACTTCTTGATCTCAACAAGGCCATTTTATAAGGAACATCAGCCAAAAGAAGTGCTATTTTTATAGCCTTTATTTCCAAATTCACATGTACATGAACAAGAATCAGTTATTATTAAAACACACAAGAACAATATTGACAATCACATTTCTCAAGCAAAAATTTACAAGCGCAGAATTAGGTGAATGGCGTCAATGACAGCAAAATGGCAAACCCACCAGGTCAAGCTTACAGTGTGGAACACGAACTTACACTCAAAGCGGTGGCCTTTCCAGAAGTCACTTCTGGATCGAGGTACCTTTCCCTTGACCCACACTCGTACATGAAACACAACTTCTTTCACCCAAGGCAAAACTTCCAGTAGCCCACCTACCACATATAGTATACAAACCCCATCCAAGAACATTCAAAAACACATTGTTGATCCATAAAAATAAAAAAATCCCATAAAAGACCAGATAACAGCATGCAGATTATTGTGGTGCGAGCAACAACCGCTGAACTGCTCTGCTATTTTTTTCAGCACTCATGTTCCTTGGCAAATAGATGAACCGTAAATGTTAATACACATACATTATATAACTACCGCTATCTATACAGCTCCTCCATCATAAAGAAAGTGTGTGTGTGTGTGTGTGTGTGTGTGTGTGTGTGGTCATCTGTTGGATAATATATTCCCTTCTACTACTATATGGTGCAGAAAAAAAAGCACAATCCATATTACAAAATATACATTAAAAAGAACGGTGTTCAAAACTGGAGGTGATGCAGAGGCATGCAAGGAGCATAGATAGACATTTTGAAGCTCAATGAGTGTGCTGTGACAATGCAGTCTAGGCTACTAAGGGAGAATTTTAGCAATGTTGTTGGTTGAAAGTTTGATTTTATAGAAATCAAAATCACCCTGTGCCGTAAAAACTGGGGTTTTTAAGATTTGAGGTGTTTAAAACAGGAGTGTATACAATGTGCCTTCCATGCAATTCAACTGGGGTTTCAAGGACAATACAAGAACACTATGTTGACAGTGAATGTGTAAAATGTGATGGCACATCAGTGTGGAAAATACTTTGCTGAAAGTTCAATTACCAACTTTTCACAGTACAAGAGTTTGGGCATGAACAAAGCACAAAATTGGTACAAAACACTTTTGGGTTAAAGACACTCTTTGTATGTACTCCAATTTCATGAAGCATTGAAACGTAAAATCATGTCTACAACTGAATTATCACCAAAGCACACAGTTCTAAATAACCAACAGCAGCTTATTTGTTACTGTAATGATAAACATGGTTCGAAAAACCATTCAGATTTTTTTTTAGTCAAATCAGTGACATACTGTATTGTGTAAAAAATGTTCAAATACTAATAACTTAAATTCTCAACATTGGGCGAAGATGAAAATGCTTAATGTTAGCATTCAGGAATATAAATGTGAGTGAATTATTATCACCAAAGCTGCATTGCTGCAAACAGGGAAGAAGTTATATAGGAGAGGCATCTATAATGTAGCACTGACTAAAAAAAAAAGACTGCCAGCAGGCTCAACACTTTTTTCCCATATCAAATATGTCTCATATCCACAGAATAATACTGTAAGAAAAGTGGCTGACAAACAACATTTCATTTACATGAAGCTCGCCGAATCTCACTCGATTTTTGGAAATCTCAAATTTTGTTGAGTTATTTTTGATACAATCAACCTGCATGATGAACCACAACCTAATAGATGGTTTGATGGATGTTTGGAGAGATATTCAGCTTTTTCTTGAAGTAAAACATTCCTACCCTGTTTCTAAAAACACATTACTATTTTAATCCTTGCTTCATGCATCAATTTTATGAAGATGCTTTTCTCTTCTTGGAACCAATTTAATGTAAGACCTTCCATATAGCATTCTCTCAACACCAAAGCAAGAAAAAGAGAAGTTTTGAGTTGGTCTTTCCATGCTTTCCAGACTGTCCAAATCCAATATTTTCCCAATTTTGTGAAATTAGGACCAATCACTTAAAATACTTAAAGCAAAAGGTACAGAAAATGTGACATGTCAAAGGAAAAGAATGAGATTGATCATTGATCATTTGAACAGCTAAAGAGACTTTTTATTTTAATTTTTTTATTTTTGCAGTCATGGGCAACTGATGCTCAGGACATGATAAGGCCAAATACAAATGATGTTGCAAAACTTTAACGGTGATAGCGAGAGCTCCGTGATATGGGATCCTCACTCATCAGCAACGGAATGAGGGAGATGAAGACTTTCTTATGTCCATAAATGACTGTAGCAAGAGGGTTTAGGAAGAGAGAGGACAAGTGGAGAGATCACAAGCCCTGCTTGGCCAACGAGGCGCTCACCTCATCTGCAAGGGTAGCGAGCTGAGGTGGGTCAGCCATGTTGATGCTGCCAGAGGAGGAAACAGTACTGAGCTGCTGGGGAGACTCTTCCAGAGAGATGATCTCGGCGCCATGGTCCGTCCGTGCCTTTGCCTGCTCACGGAACATCAGCTTGTGTGTCTCAATCTGGGATGAGCAAAAATAAAACCTAATGTTCACTTGGTCTTATTGGTGGCATTATGCTAAGTTATGCTCTTTATGCTGTTCTGTGCAGTTACTGTCCTATGTCTACAGAATAACAATAATATTACAGTTGCCCCCTTATGGCCAAAAATTTCATTACAAAAACAAATTATTTTTATTTCCTAAATAAAATAAGTAAAAAATATATTTGTGGTTTGGTCACAAATCCCTGCATTCATGGATATATTGTACTGATATACAGTACTGTGCAAAAGTCTTAGGAACATGTAAAGAAATGCTATAGCCCAAAAATGGCTTAAAAAAAAAGAAATGTTTCAACATTAAAAAAAAAAAAACCTATAAACAGGAAGCAGTAAGCCATAATAAATGAAACCAATCAATAATTGGTGTGAGACAACCCTTTGCTTAAAAAAAAAGTCTCAGGTATAATGAGTGCAGTTTTATAAGGAAATGAGCTGTATGTTTTACTGAGCATCTTGCAGAACCAGTTACAGTTCTTCTGGATATTTTGCCATACTTGCTTCTTAATTTTGCACCAAAACCCAGTAGCCTTCATTATGTTTTCTTCTTTAATCTGAAAAGTGGTCTCTTATGTAATATGCTGCTCAGATACATTTTTTTCCTGTAATATTTAATTTTGTGCTGGAAAATGGACATTTGGGAGTCTAAAATGTTTGTGTAATGTTTTGACTCGATAAAGTAGAAATCATCAAGTAGAAATCTATAACAAAGTTTGTATGAAAAAATAGGGGGCTAAGACTTTTGCACAGTACTGTATATACATTGCTCAGTTTACAACTTTAAAACATATAATGACAAAATATAAAAACGTATCAAAATCAACATCTTGTTTTGACAGGAATCAATAAAGGCACTGAGGCATGTTTATTTTATTGACCTCTTGTTATTGTTAGCCTAAAAGTAAGTCTAATGTGTTGTGTTAATTTTTAAAAAAATGGCATTATGCCATAATAGTTGCTATTCCCTCACACACCTACTTTCCAAGAAGGTATTTCTGGTGCCACGCCATTAAACATTTATGTGGATGGATTTCATACACACTCCCTTCCTAGATACTTACTGGAGTCTTCGATCTTTATCTGGGGGTTGCTGAGGTGGATAGGTTCTGGGGAGACACTGATGGATGATGGGGTGGTGGGGTCACTGGGGTCAGGGGAGAGAGAGCCCTCATATTGGGGTGTGCCTGCACCTCTCCCTTTCTCTCTCTACACACCCAGCACATTGTGGCAAATGAATGGTAACATAAGCAACATACGAAACCAAAAACATAAGAAATGAAAATTAGATGGTTGCAATATAAATTGCAGAGGGGATGCAAAATGAGAACAAATTCTTGGGTAGACTGAAAAATCTAAATCAAATGCAATAACAGAAATGATAAGAAGAAATGTTTTCAATGGAAATGGTTTGGAAGCAAAATGTGGCCGGTATTTTACTCTATATGGCCAAAAGCTTATGGACACCTGCCCATCACACAAGAGTTATGGGAAGGCCCATGCTGGCCTTCCCATAACTCTTGCCCCAAAGTTGGAAGCAAACAATTGTGTAGAATGTCTGTTGTAGCTTTACAATTCACTGGAATTGGAAGAGTGCAAACATATTCCAGTATGGCAGTGTACCTGTGCACAATGTGAGCTCCATGAAGACGTGGTTTGCCAAGGTTATCATAACAGCTGCTTCTCTAACCTGCCTCTGAAGATTAAAGAAGCAGCCTTGGGCCCAAAGGGTTGCTGGTTTGATTTCTGGGACCGGCAGGAAAAATGTGAGGGGAGCTGAGCGAATGAACAGCACTTTCCCCTCCCTCTGCATCATAGCTGAAGTGCCCTTGAGCAAGGCAGCTTACCCCCAACTACTCCCTGGATGCTGCAGCATAGCTGCCTACTGCTCTGGGTATGTGTGTGTGCTCATTGCATACTTGTGTTCACTGCTTCAGATGGGTTAAATGCAGAGGAAGAATTTTGCTGTGCTTGAGTGTACATGTGACAAAGAAAGGCTTCTTCTTAAGGGAACTAAATCTGGAATGAGATGTTCAAGAAATACATATGGTCAGGTGTCCATTAACTTTTGGCCATATAATGTATATTCACAGCTGTTTCTGGACTGGTATGGATTATCAGAGGTGGTGGCAGGAAGTTTTGGATGGGGGAGGGGACGTGTCGTGTACCAAAGGTGTGCCAAATCTAGGGGGGTCTGGGGGCATGCCCCCCCGGGAAATTTTGGAATTTTCAACCCTCTAAAATGCTATTTCCCACATTTAGAGAGGCAAATTTTGGTGGATTAAAGCTAAGTTTAATCTCTCTATTAGAGTACATTTCATCCATGTATTTTTTTCTATATGAAACAGAACTAATGATACTATAACGTAATTACGTCTGCTTAGCATCATTGAGAGGATAACACTCTCTTACCATGGGTTTGGTCAGGGCAGCAAGCGAATTCATGTAGATCTAGAGCAGCATCAAATTTTTGGGCACCCAAAACTACTTGTACACCTCGTGAATGCTATTTAGCCATCCAGACAGGACACGAGTTATCAGTCAGATACAAATTAGCGACACTGCCTTGCTGTCACAGGGTCCCCGCTTTAGCACGAGTACCCAAGGAGACCAGACATGTCTAGACAGTTGCCACAGCAACGGGTTAATTAGTCCACAGAATGTTCATAAATCAGCTTGTCTACTAAAAGTGATGGGTTTTGCAGTTCTGCGTAAGCCAAATAAGGAAAATCCCGGAAAGTGGAGGCAATTGGTGATGTCAGGGCCAGGCTAATTTGCATCGGTTTTGGTGCGAATGGGTGCTACCAACCTACAGTACAAAGGGATGCCGCCGGGGCGCTGGGATGAAGGGACGCAGCGGGATTTAATAAGGGAAAACAAAGGCATGCAGCAGGCTGTTTATTCACACTACTCTCTCCTTTTCTTCCTTGTAAATAGTCAAAGGACTCCCATCGTAACTTGGGGGGGGGGGCTCAACATAATTTTAGGGAGGACGGTCGCCCCCTGTGTTGCCACCACTGATTATAGATCAGTAAAGTTATGCAATCCTCAAAATCTCATATCTTCTTCAAACGCGACCAAGAAATTCAGGCATTTTTGTATGTGGATGCACAAAGCAAGCAGAAGAGAGAGGGTAAGAAAGCTGTATGAGAGAATGGAAGGAAAGTAAGCAACCATCACCTGTTATGTTAACTTTGAATTCTCTTGGGCAGTACATCAATCACTAGCCTAGGCTGACTTTCCACATGAAACTATTGAGAGAAATTGGAAAGTGGAACTATTATTCGTAAGCTAAGTCAATCAGTATGTTTACATGCACGTCCAAATCGAGCTACTGTCGGTAATCAAGCAAAGGGTCCCAGCAGGGGTGCCAGAGAAATCCAATCCTACATGCACAAGTGAAATCGGGCTATTGTGCAAGGTGCATTGTGCCACTGTGCCATTGAGCCACACGTGGCGCTACACGCCCCATCGTGTTGGTACACTTCCGGTTGTCGTCATGAAGAAGAGCTATAGTGTTGCCAGATACTGCTGACGTATTCCAGTCCAAAACATGTTCAAATCCGCTAAAATGCACTTAAAACCCCCCAATCTGGCAACACTGGCAGTTCCGTGTTCAAACTGTTAGGCTTGCTCTAACAGACTGCATGGCTACAAACTGTCCGGCGCAGACCACTGTTTTGTAAGACAACTTATTTTGCACAATAATATTTTTCTAAAGTCCATTTTTTGCTTACAATTTAACTTATGTCTTAATAAACACACAAAAAGTTCAATTGTTTTGTTTTTATTGACATTCTTCAGATGTTGGACATATATTTGTGTGTGTATATATACACACACACACACACACAAATACAATGACTTGTTTATGTACACAATTCACAGCTATGCAACAGCTGTACAGATGTATTTGGTGATACAGTAAGTGAGCTAAATTTTAACAGTGCAAACAATGCCACAAAAAGAAAAGATTCATGCCGTTGTCATGATTCGTTGTCATGCTGACCGAGGCTGTTGTGTTTCCCTTGTGGTCTCGTCACTCGTCACTTCCGGAAGGGGCAGTGCTGAAGTAAGTAGCTCGAATACGTAGCTCAACAGGGTATACATGCACTAAGTAGCTCGGCAGAAATCGCATAATCTAGGTCGTGTAGCTCGATTCCGAGAAATCAAGTTCGGTTCAATTTCAGCCGAATTAAGGTGTATACATGGCATTTTGAACTTCGATTTCAGTCGAGCAACGGCAGAAATTCGATTCTCTCTATGTGCATGTAAACGCACTGAATGTCAAAACATATAATAGCAGATTAGCATAATACTAAACAAAAAGTTTGGCCTGTAAGGAGTCCAACTGCACATTGAGAGTTGGTCTTCTTTCTCTAATGTAGAGCATTTTGTACAACAAGCAGTCGAATTTACTCTGACACTTTCTTTTTTGTTTCACATTAGGCTAATCTGTTTTTATATGTTTTGACATTGACTTAGCTTACAAACACTCGATTGATAATGGTGTCCGAGCGGCACTGAAACGTTACACTCTTTTCCTTAATTTTTAGTACACTTTGTTTTTCTCAATCTTCATTTAAGAATTATTATTATTATTATTTTACAGTAAGTTTGCCTAAAGATGTTTAAAACCTTGCTAGCTAAGTGTGATTTCCTTATAAAGTTGTGAAATAATTTTTACGATTGTGAAACAGGCATGAGCCTAATCAGTTCAGTTTGTCATTAGATAACATTTATCAAATTGTCCATGATGCTCGTGTGCCAAAGTGGACTCATAATAGACTGTTTAAATGTCAGGTGAACATTTTACAACCCCGATTCCAAAAAAGTTGGGACAAAGTACAAATCGTAAATAAAAACAGAATGCCCCCTCCTTGAACTGCCACCTTATTGTGGTGGAGGGGTTTGTGTGCTTGAATGATCCTAGGAGCTATGTTGTCGGGGGCATTATGCCCCTGTCAGGGTTTCCCAAGGCAGACAGGTCCTAGGTGACAGGCCAGACTAAGAGCAGTTCACCAAAACCCCTATGGAGAGAAATCCGAGGACCGTGACGTCGCCCGGGATGACGCAGCCGGGGCCCCACCCTGGAGCCAGGCCCGGGGTTGGGGCTCGTATGCGAGCGCTTGGTGGCCGGGCCTTTGCCCATGGGGCCCGGCCGGGCTCAGCCCGAAGAGGTGACGTGGGCCCGACCTCCTGTGGGTTCACCACCCACAGAGGTAGCAGTAGGGGACTGGTGCAATGTGGATTGGGTGGCAGTCGAAGGCAGGGGCCTCGACGACCTGATCCCCGGACACAGCGGCTGGCTGTTGGGACATGGAATGTCACTTCGCTGGGGGGGAAAGAGCCTGAGCTTGTGCGGGAGGTTGAGAGGTACCGGCTAGAGATAGTCGGGCTCACCTCCACGCACAGCTTGGGCTCTGGAACCCAGCTCCTCGAGAGGGGCTGGACTCTCCACTTCTCTGGAGTTGCCGGTGGTGAGCGGCGGCGGGCTGGTGTGGGCTTGCTTATAGCTCCCCAGCTCAGCCGCCATGTGTTGGAGTTTACCCCAGTGAACGAGAGGGTCGCCTCGCTGCGCCTTCGGATTGGGGAGAGGGCTCTTGCTGTTGTTTGTGCCTATGGCCCAAATAGCAGTATAGAGTATCCGGCCTTCTTGGAGTCCCTGGGAGAGGTACTGAGGAGTGCTCAGACTGGGGACTCCATTGTGTTACTGGGGGACTTCAATGCTCACGTGGGAGATGACAGTGACACCTGGAGGGGCGTGGTTGGGAGGAACGGCCTCCCCGATCTGAACCCGAGTGGTGTTTTGTTATTGGACTTCTGTGCTAGTCACGGTTTGTCCATAACGAACACCATGTTCGAGCATAGGGGTGTCCATAAGTGCACGTGGCACCAGGACACCTTAGGTCGGAGGTCAATGATAGACTTTGTAGTCGTTTCATCTGATCTCCGGCCCTATGTCTTGGACACTCGGGTGAAGAGAGGGGCTGAGCTGTCAACTGATCACCACCTGGTGGTGAGTTGGATCCGCTGGCGGAGGAGGAAGCTGGACAGACCTGGCAGGCCCAAACGTATGGTGAGGGTCTGCTGGGAACGTCTGGCCGAGCACTCTGTCGGGGAGGTCTTTAACTCCCACCTCCGGGAGAGCTTTTCCCAGCTTCCGAGGGAGGCGGGGGACATTGAGTCTGAGTGGACCATGTTCTCTACCTCCATTGTGGATGCAGCTGTTCGGAGCTGTGGCCGCAAGGTCTCCGGTGCCTGTCGTGGCGGCAATCCCCGAACCCGGTGGTGGACACCAGAAGTAAGGGATGCCATCAAGCTGAAGAAGGAGTCCTATCGGGCCATGTTAACCTCCAGGACTCCCGAGGCAGCTGACGGGTATCGGCAGGCCAGGCGTGCTGCAGCTCGGGCAGTTGCGGAAGCAAAAACTCGGAACTGGGAGGAGTTCGGGGAGGCCATGGAGAAGGACTATCGGTCGGCCTCGAAGAAATTCTGGCAAACCGTCCGGCGCCTCAGGAGGGGGAAGCAGTACTCTGCCAACACTGTTTACAGTGCGGGTGGGGAGCTGTTGACCTCGACTGGGGACATTGTCGGGCGGTGGAAGGAATACTTTGAGGATCTCCTCAATCCCACCGTCATGTCTTCCACTGAGGAGACTGAGGCTGATGACTCAGAGGTGGACTCGTCCATTACCCAAGCCGAAGTCACTGAGGTGGTTTGCAAGCTCCTCGGTGGCAAGGCACCGGGGGTGGATGAGATCCGCCCTGAGTATCTCAAGTCTCTGGATGTTGTGGGGCTGTCTTGGTTGACACGCCTCTGCAACATCGCGTGGCGGTCAGGGACAGTGCCTCTGGAGTGGCAGACTGGGGTGGTGGTCCCTCTTTTTAAGAAAGGGGACCGGAGAGTGTGCCCCAATTATAGGGGAATCACACTTCTCAGCCTCCCAGGGAAGGTTTACTCCAGGGTACTGGAGAGGAGAATTCGACCAATAGTCGAACCTCGGATCCAGGAGGAACAATGCGGTTTTCGTCCTGGTCGCGGAACACTGGACCAGCTCTATACCCTTCATAGGGTGCTCGAGGGTTCATGGGAGTTTGCCCAACCAGTCCACATGTGCTTTGTGGATCTGGAGAAGGCATTCGACCGTGTCCCCCGTAGTATTCTGTGGGGGGTGCTTCGGGAGTATGGGGTTCGGGGCTCTTTGCTAAGGGCTGTCCGGTCCCTGTACGAACGGAGCAGGAGTCTGGTTCGCATTGCCGGCAGTAAGTCAGACCTGTTCCCAGTGCATGTTGGACTCCGGCAGGGCTGCCCTTTGTCACCGGTTCTGTTCATAATTTTTATGGACAGAATTTCTAGGCGCAGCCAGGGGCCAGAAGGAATCCTGTTTGGGAACCACAGGATTTCATCTCTGCTTTTTGCGGATGATGTTGTCCTGTTGGCTTCTTCAAACCAGGACCTTCAGCATGCACTGGGGCGGTTTGCAGTCGAGTGTGAAGCGGCTGGGATGAGAATCAGCACCTCCAAGTCCGAGGCCATGGTTCTCGACCGGAAAAGGGTGGCTTGCCCTCTCCAGGTTGGTGGAGAAGTTCTGCCTCAAGTGGAGGAGTTTAAGTATCTCGGGATCTTGTTCACGAGTGAGGGAAGGATGGAGCGTGAGATCGACAGGCGGATCGGTGCAGCCTCCGCAGTGATGCGGTCGCTTTACCGGTCCGTTGTGGTGAAGAAGGAGCTGAGCCAAAAGGCGAAGCTCTCAATTTACCGGTCGATCTACGTTCCGACTCTCACCTATGGTCATGAGCTTTGGGTAATGACCGAAAGGACAAGATCGCGGATACAAGCGGCCGAAATGAGTTTCCTTCGCAGGGTGGCTGGGCGCTCCCTTAGAGATAGGGTGAGAAGCACAGTCACTCGGGAGGAGCTCGGAGTAGAGCCGCTGCTGCTCCACATCGAGAGGAATCAGCTGAGGTGGCTCGGGCATCTTTTTCGGATGCCTCCTGGACGCCTCCCTGGGGAGGTGTTCCAGGCATGTCCCCCCGGGAGGAGGCCCCGGGGAAGACCCAGGACACGCTGGAGGGACTATGTCTCTCGGCTGGCCTGGGAACGCCTCGGTGTTCTTCCCGAGGAGCTGGCCGAGGTGTCTGGGGAAAGGGAAGTTTGGGCTTCCCTGCTTAGACTGCTGCCTCCGCGACCCGGTCCCGGATAAAGCGGAAGAAGACGAGACGAGACGAGACGAGACGAAAACAGAATGCAATAATTTACAAATCTCAAAAACTGATATTGTATTCACAATAGAACATAGACAACATATCAAATGTCGAAAGTGAGACATTTTGAAATTTCCTGCCAAATATTGGCTCATTTGAAAGTTCATGACAGCAACACATCTCAAAAAAGTTGGGACAGGGGCAATAAAAGGCTGGAAAAGTTAAAGGTACAAAAAAGGAACAGCTGGAGGACCAAATTGTAACTCATTAGGTCAATTGGCAATAGGTCATTAACATGACTGGGTATAAAAAGAGCATCTTGGAGTGGCAGTGGCTCTCAGAAGTAAAGATGGGAAGAGGATCACCAATTCCCCTAATTCTGCACCGACAAATAGTGGAGCAATATCAGAAAGGAGTTTGACAGTGTAAAATTGCAAAGAGTTTGAACATATCATCATCTACAGTGCATAATATCATCAAAAGATTCAGAGAATCTGGAAGAATCTCTGTGCGTAAGGATCAAGGCCAGAAAACCCATACTGGGTGCCCGTGATCTTCGGGCCCTTAGACGGCACTGCATCACATACAGGCATGCTTCTGTATTGGAAATCACAAAATGGGCGCAGGAATATTTCCAGAGAACATTATCTGTGAACACAATTCACCGTGCCATCCGCCGTTGCCAGCTAAAACTCTATAGTTCAAAGAAGAAGCCGTATCCAAACATTATCCAGAAGTGCAGACGTCTTCTCTGGGCCAAGGCTCATTTAAAATGGACTGTGGCAAAGTGGAAAACTGTTCTGTAGTCAGACGAATCAAAATTTGAAGTTCTTTATGGAAATTGGATGCCGTGTCATTCGGACTAAAGAGGAGAAGGACGACCCAAGTTGTTATCAGCGCTCAGTTCAGAAGCCTGCATCTCTGATGGTATGGGGTTGCATTAGTGCGTATGGCATGGGCAGCTTACACATCTGGAAAGACACCATCAATGCTGAAAGGTATATGTAAGGGGCAGTGCCCACTTAAAGACAACTAACCTGAGTTTACTTAGAACTAAATGGGATAGCAGCTGGTATAGGAATAGTAGTTACTTGAGATGTGTGCATGTGTGTGTATGTATAGCTGTGTGTTATGTCTATGTTTCCCACCCCACAACTTAGAATAAGAAACCAGTTTGAATAAACCAATTATTTTATTAGAGCTCTAAGCTCCAAGGCTACTAGCAAATGTTAAATGAAATAATGAGATATCTTATTTAGAAAAATAATGAAACGAAATAAAGTAGATAAGTAATCTTCAGTGCTCCACTTAAATTTTTGTTACAAAGGGGCCTTCAGAGACAGTTTAACACATTCAGTTTCTTATTAACCCAACACTCTTATTTTCAATATCAACCTAGGCATTTCACACAACACAATTGGGTCCCGGGACTGCACTAATAGATACACCGAATAATAGTATCAAACAGTAAATCTTGTTTGCAAAAATCAAAATAAGCCTGATTAGCCCACCTTAATACACTCACTAGGGCAATCAAAAGTAAGGCTACCACCACATAAATGAAAGACCTTCAACGTTACAGTGTACAAATCAAAATCACCATGCACAAGTAAGAATACGGGCAATAATGTCACGGAGTTCCGAATGTCCATAAATGCAATTGTGAGCACAGTTCCTCAACGTGAAACAACGTTACTCAGTTCCGTAGCACTTAATCCAGCAGTTGCACAAATGTTTAGTCTTTAAGGAGTTGTAAAAGACTCCTTAAAACAGTGCTGCTTTGCGTGAAGTCAGGTGGCAGGGTATACTCACAAACCCATGGAAGGAGAGCGAGGGAGAGAATGAAGGAAACTTTCAACCTGTTCGGATCGGAGCAAACCAGTGTTCATGGACCCCAGCGCCATCTTCCCGCTTAGGCTCACCAGCTGTCACCACTCACACCGTTCCAACACCCGAACTTTGCAAATGACAAGTTTTCTTGTCAACAGAATAAAACTTCACCGCACCAGACTTCTCCGGCTCATGGTGCTCGCCACCATGTTTCGATAAGTCCCTTTGTTCAACTCCGCTCCGCCTCTCCACTCTCCCTCCATACCTGACATGCCCTCTCATTGGCTGAGGAGCCACTCATGCCCTCTCCCACATTCCCCCCTTCCAAACCCTGCCACCACCAAGACTTCATGACAGCACTGGACCACGTTGAGCAATGTCCATTAGTACGCCATAGTCCGGACGTGCCACAGGGACCACAGAAAAGCTCTTCTCTTCTTTTTTTTTTTACAGAAAAGCTTTTTTTTCTCTTCTTTTACATCAAACATAAACAGAGGTAGCACACAAGGTAAGAACACGATACATGTTAAAATCAAATGCAATAACATATTACAGCAAAACAAAACATGTTTAAACTATTTCAAGACATAATCCTGAAACCTAATAGGGAGCTGACCCCTTGAACTTCTCTGAGGCCTAGGAGGCAGAGGCTGATCCTCACTATCTGTACTGGACCCATCTACATCAGCAAATGATGCACTTCCCTCTGACTCCACCCCTGTACCCTGGCCTTCATCTAAAACTGATTGCTCACTATGTTCATCCCCACTACCGGTGTCAGAGTTACTGTCTTGTGGACCGTGGGTGTGCATGTTGTGAGTGTGAGGTGCATGGTGGGTGTGAGGAGCGTTGTGAGTATGTTGTGTATGGTGCGTGTGAGGTTCCTGGGGGGGACTATACGGCACATAAATCATATCGCCTTCGTCAGACATAGTCTGATCTAAAGCCCTATGTGAACAATGGGATTTGGGACTTCTTTGAAACCTGGGGACTTCGAAAGTGCAGGGTTTCAACTGGTCTCTGTGTACAACTCGAGTAGGGCCGCCAGCCTCTGGCTTAATGGTGAAGACTGGCATATCAGGGTGGTTCTGGGCCACCACCAGGTAGGGATCTGACTCCCAGCGATCCTGAATCTTATTTCTTCCCCGTGGTCGGTGATTCCACAAAAGAACTCTGTCTCCCGGTCTAAGGAGCGCTCCGCGGGCTTTGCGATCATAAATCCTCTTCCGTCTCCGAGAGGCATCCTGTCCAGCTTGGCATGCTGCATCTACTGCGGTCCGTAACCGCTGATGATGGCTGAGGACCCACTCATCAAGGTTTTCAACATCACTAACTTCCAGGTCTTTGCCTCCTAGTATGTCTCTAGGTAGTTGTGCATCCCTCCCAAAGAGCAGATAAAAGGGTGAGTACCCAGTCGAGCTGTGTATGTGACTGTTATAGGCCATGGTTAACTCTGGAAGATGTTCTCTCCAGTTTCTTTTCTTTTCTGCAGGGAGCGACCTGAGTATGTTGTGCATCGTCCTGTTAAAACGTTCACACTGGGCATTGCCCTGCGGGTGATAGGGACTCGTCCTGCTCTTGGCAATCCCGTACACATGACAGAGCTCTTTAATGACACTGGCCTCAAAGTTCCGACCTTGGTCAGAATGTAACCTAGCAGGACAACCATAATAGACAAACTAGTTCTTAATGATTGCATTGGCTGTCGTTCTAGCTGTCTGGTCTTTGGTTGGAACTGCTATCGTGAACCTTGTAAGCATATCAGTAAGCACAAGGACATTTTCATACCCCCCAACAGATGGTTCTAAGAGGGTATAGTCCATTGCTAGCACTTCTAAAGGGGCTACAACGTTTGTGCAAGTCATTGGGGCTTGAGCCTTGGGGAAAACGTCTCGTGAGGGCAAAATGCTTGCATTGCTGTACCCAGCACTTGACGTCTCTAGCCATAGCAGGCCAATAATAGCCCCGCCTCAGGGCCTCTATCGTGCCCTTTTCGCTGAAGTGCCCACCATGGTCATGTTGCCTCTCAAACACTGTTCTCTGTAGGGGCCCGGGAACAACCAGCTGACGCACATCTTCACCATCTCTGGGGTCTCGCAGGCACCGGAATAGGACACCATGCTGGATTTTCAGTCGCCCCCACTGTCCTAGGAGCTGCCGCTGTGGCCAGTTCATCGTCTGCAGAACCTTATTCAGGGGCTTTCGGCAGGCTTTCAGCGCAACCAGGACAGGGCTAATGTCAGGGTCCTGCATCTGTAGTTCCTGCATCTCATCCCAGCTACATCCACCGATCTGGCCTCTCACCTTAGACTGAGCTGCTGAATGAACTGGTACCTCTTTCGCATCCGCACCATTTGTTGGCCACAGACAGGCGCGCACCTCATCTTCTCTTATGACAAGGAAATCTTTCTCTCTGTCCTCCACTTCAGGCTCCCCAGCCACCGGGATACGGGACAGCACTTCAGCATTTTGGTTCATCCTGCCTGGTTTATAGTGAACTTCGAAGTTAAATTCGGCCAATTGAGCCACCCACCTTTGCTCAACTGCACTGAGGTTGGCAGTCTCTAAGTACCTTAGCGGGTTGTGGTCTGTAATGACTGTAAATTTAGAGAAGAGCAGTAAGTCACAAAACTTTTCAGTGATTGCCCACTTGAGGGCAAGTAGCTCTAGCTTAAAAGCACTATAGTTTCGGTCATTTCTCTCTGAGCCCCGCAGACCCCGACTAGCAAAGGCTATGACCCGCTCGATGCCCTCCTGTTTTTGGCTCAAGACTGCTCCCAGGCCTAGGCAACTTCCATCTGTGGTCACTATGAACGGGAGACCAAGATCAGGACATGCAAGTATGGGTGGGGCCATGAGGCACCTTCTGAGGCTATCAAATGATGCCTGACACTCCTCATCCCACTCAAATGGTTGTGACATAGCATTCATTACACCTCTTTTCTGTTTGCCCATCAGAGTGTGTAAAGGCCTTGCTAGTTGAGCGAAGCGGGGAACGAACCGCCTGTAGTATGACATGAAGCCTACTACTTGTCGAACCTCTTTAACAGAGCGTGGGACAGGCCAGTTTTCCAACACCTTCACCTTTTCCATGTCTACTTGAATTCCTTCGGCCGAGACTACATGCCCAAGGAATTTGACTTCTTTCTTGAGCAAGAAACACTTCTTGGGTTTGAGCTTGAGGCCATGTTCGTGTAGACGACTCAACACAAGATCTAAGCGCTGCAGGTGACTGTCAAAGTCCCTCGAAAATATGAGGACATCGTCCAAATAAATTAACAACATTTCAAAAGCCAGATCTCCCAGCACCACCTCCATTAGTCGCTGAAACGTCGCGGGGGTGTTGCAGAGCCCAAATGGCCATTGATACAAGCCGAATGGTGTCGTTACAGCAGTTTTCTCCTGGTCTTGTGGGGCTACAGCTACTTGGAAATACCCGGCAGTGAGGTCCAAAGAAGAAAATAGCTGTGCCTGGCCCAGGGCGTCCAACGACTCTTCCACCCTCGGAAGAGGGTAAGCATCTCTGTGCGTTACGCTATTAAGCTTCCTGTAATCACAACAGAACTGCACTGATCCGTCTCTCTTCATGACCACGACTGCCGGGGATGCCCATGGACTGCAGCTCTCTTTAAGTACCCCCTGTGCCACTAGATCCTGCACATGCTGCTTAACTTCTTGGAAAACATGGGGTGGTACTCTGCGATGTCTTTGTTTAATGGGGTGTGCACTGCCAGTGGGGATACAATGTGTAACGTTAGTGGTGTAGCCATAATCCCTATCATCTCGTGAAAACACAGCATGATGCTTCTCCAACAGGTGGTCGAGCTGGTGCACTTGGTCTGGGGTGAGGCCTTGAAGATCTGCTTGTACAGGAATGGCCAATGGCCCTAGTTCTTCCCGCTTAGGCTGCACCTCGCTTGCAATGGCTTTGACTCGGAGCTCACCTACTGCCTCTTCAAAAGCCACTACCTCTTTAGGCAGCACTTTGTGTGGCTTACATAGTTCAGCCACTCTTGCTCTTGGAGGCAAAACAATGGGTTTGTGGCTTGGGTTCATTAGCCGGACTGGGACCTTCCCGCCCACTGAGTTTGCTAGAATGTTGGCTATCAACAGCCCTGAAGGCGTGTTCACAGTAGATGAAGCCTCCACCAAGACCTGGTATTTTATTTTAGGGGGCACCCGACAACGACCTTCAATGACTGTCTCACTGCAGGGGGGGATAACAACAGCCCGCCTACCGCCCACTTTGACGAAGCCAATTCTCCCATTACGGTCCACCATTTGCTCTTCCTTGCCCATTTCCATGAAGACACGATGAAGGCTCGCACCCCCACCCTGCTGCCCATGCCTGTCCATCTTCTGAACACCCTCTAGGCCAAGGAAGAGGCTGCGAAGCTCGCCGAGCACATTCATGCCTAGTATGCCTGAGGCTCCACCGCCACCATCAGTCTTATCTCGAAGCACGAACACACACTTTCCTGGGAGCCTCTTTCACAAGCACTCAATGTCAGCATACAGGCACCCAATTATGGGGATGTCCAACCCATTTGCAGTGGTTAATTTTACCCATTTGGCAGGTGACAAAGTTTTCCCTCCAAACTGTCTTTTAAAGTGCGTCTCTGAAATAGTGGTGACTTCAGAGCCAGTATCTAACAGGCAGCACGTTCTCACTCCATCGATAAGCACATCTACTGTAAAACAGTTGCCAAAGGCACTTTCAGCACCCTCAACCTGCCCAGGCCAGTCAAAAGCCAATGTGTTAGGTTTTACTGCTGCTGTGCTGATTTTTGCCTTCTCCTGTTCAGTTTGCTCTGGCTCGGTCACTGCAGCATTAGCTTGGAACGTTACCTCTTTTCTTTGTTGGCAGTTTCGACTTGTATGCCCGGGTTGCCCACATGTATAACAGATGAGTCTGTCCTCTTGGTCTCGAAGAGGTGGCTTTTTAACTGCCGCCTGTGGGCTATTGTGCAGCTCAGATCTTTGCAATGCTGTGAAAAGCTCATCCTGTCTTGCTGCAAGTTTTTGTATAGATTCATGCAGTGACTGCAGTGACAGTGCAGAAGGGCTGTTTTCAGCAGACGTGGTGCTTATTGTGCTTCGGTTGGGGTTCTTGACCGGCATAGCTGACAGAACCTCTTCCTCTTCTGACCAGTCGATCGCAGCCTGCATGAGTGCACTGAATGTTTGAGATGGCTCTGTCTTGGTCTGCCGCTTCATCTCTCTGCGTAAGGAGTCATCATTCAAGCCCAACACAAACTGCTCTTTAAGCACAACATCCGGGTCTGGAAAGCGCTTTCCATTGCGCCGCATTAATCTACGAAGCTTTTCCTGAAGATCATAAGCAAACGCCCTAATTTTTTCACCAGCTACTTGTTTGCGATCATAGAACTCTCTTAATCGTGTGCCTACAGGGACCTTATCACCATACACCTCCTCTAGGACTTTGAAAACAGACTCAGCATCTGTAGTGCTACTCTCCAATCTAACGGTGAGTTTGGCTTCCCCCTTCAGATGCTGCTTTATGAGTTCTACTTTATCCTCTTCAGGAATTTTACAAACTTTAAAGTATGACTTCATTGAAGCTATCCACTCTTCTATACTCTGTTCATCACTTCTTTTACTGCCTGTGAAATCTGTGCACTTTCTATCTCTCTGTATGAAGACAGTGGGTTGGTTTTTCTGCTCTAATACAGCTTTTGCCATAGCCAGAGCTTCTCTTTGGTCAGACCTCGCCTGTTCAAGGACGCTGTTTGTTCCTTCATTTGAGAAGATTGTTCGGCAAACTTTGCTTGAAGCTCTTCAAACTGCTCACGCAGCTGATTCATTTCTTCTGACATTGTTAACTAAGCTAATTTAAAGCCAAGGAATGAATATAAAGAGGTATGCAGCACAAATGTTCGTCCTGTTCGTATACTCCAAATGTAAGGGGCAGCGCCCACTTAAAGACAACTAACCTGAGTTTACTTAGAACTAAATGGGATAGCGGCTGGTATAGGAATAGTAGTTACTTGAGATATGTGCATGTGTGTGTGTATGTATAGCTGTGCGTTATGTCTATGTTTCCCACCCCACAACTTAGAATAAGAAACCAGTTTGAATAAACCAATTATTTTATTAGAGCTCTAAGCGCCAAGGCTACTAGCAAATGTTAAATGAAATAATGAGATATCTTATTTAGAAAAATAATGAAACGAAATAAAAAAAGTTGATAAGTAATCTTCAGTACTCCACTTAAATTTTTGTTACAAAGGGGCCTTCAGAGGCAGTTTAACACATTCAGTTTCTTATTAACCCAACACTCTTATTTTCAATATCAACCTAGGCGTTTCACACAACACAATTAACAAACCTATAGGTCCCGGGACTGCACTAATAGATACACCGAATAATAGTATCAAACAGTAAATCTCGTTTGCAAAAATCAAAATAAGCCTGATTAGCCCACCTTAATACACTCACTAGGGCAATCAAAAGTAAGGCTACCACCACATAAATGAAAGACCTTCAACATTACAGTGTACAAATCAAAATCACCATGCACAAGTAAGAATACAGGCAATAATGTCACGGAGTTCCGAATGTCCATAAATGCAATTGTGAGCACAGTTCCTCAACATGAAACGACGTTACTCAGTTCCATAGCACTTAATCTAGCAGTTGCACAAATGTTTAGTCTTTAAGGAGTTGTAAAGGACTCCTTAAAACAGTGCTGCTTTGCGTGAAGTCAGGTGGCAGGGTATACTCACAAACCCGTGGAAGGACAGCGAGGGAGAGAATGAAGGAAACTTTCAACCTGTTCGGATCGGAGCAAACCAGTGTTCATGGACCCCAGCGCCGTCTTCCCACTTAGGCTCGCCAACTGTCACCACTCACACCGTTCCAACACCCGAACTTTGCAAATGACAAGTTTCCTTGTCAACAGAATAAAACTTCACCGCACCAAACTTCTCCGGCTCATGGTGCTCGCCGCCATGTTTCGATAAGTCCCTTTGTTCAACTCCGCTCCGCCTCTCCACTCTCCCTCCATACCTGACGTGCCCTCTCATTGGCTGAGGAGCCACTCACACTCTCTCCCACATATATCCAGGTTCTAGAGCAACATACAGTATGCTCCCATCTAGATGATGTCTCTTTCAGGGAAGACCTTGCATTTTCCAACATGACAATGCCAAACCACATACTGCATCAATTACAGCATCATGGCTGCGTAGAAGAAGGGTCCGGGTACTGAACTGGCCAGCCTGCAGTCCAGATCTTTCACCCATAGAAAACATTTGGCGCATCATAAAACGGAAGATACGACAAAAAAGACCTAAGACAGTTGAGCAACTAGAATCCTGCATTAGACAAGAATGGGCTAACATTCCTATCCCTAAACTTGAGCAACTTGGCCATATAAGATAGTCCCCAGATGTTTACAGACTGTTGTAAAGAGAAAAGGGGATGTCTCACAGTGGTAAACATGGCGTTGTCCCAACTTTTTTGAGATGTGTTGTTGTCATGAAATTTAAAATCACCTAATTTTTCTCTTTAAATGATACATTTTCTCAGTTTAAACATTTAATATGTCATCTATGTTCTATTCTGAATAAAATATGGAATTTTGAAACTTCCACATCATTGCATTCCGTTTTTATTTACAATTTGTACTTTGTCCCAACTTTTTTGGAATTGGGGTTGTAGATAATGTGGCAATTTAGCATTTCCATATGCATTAATATAACACCTCTTTCAGACAGAAAGAAGGAATGCTGATGGAAGCACAAACCAACGTGGCATCAACCGTCTAGAAATGAACGGTTTCTAATGAAACCCTTTCTTTCTTCTTACCCTCTTCTGACCGCCTCCAGCCACATGGCCAATGTTGTCTAGAGAGCCAATCTTTGACTGCCCCTTGAATTCCAACTTCTCAGATCTGATCTCAATGTTTCCACCTCCTACAAGAAACAAAATGAAACATGATGGACCATACAGTAACAGTATTGTTTGTTAATTATCAGAGTAATACTAATCTCAGCCATTTGATATTGCAATATACAATAAAGTGGTCTGTCATAGTGTACCACTATTATGAAAAGCGAACACAAAGTACATGACAAAGCATCTACCTGGCTTGTGGTGGATATTGTCTTTTGAACCACATTTCGCCTGCACATTGCTCAAGTCTAACTTTTTGTGAACAATCTGGACCTATAAAGCAACAGAACAAAAGCAGCATTTTAAGGGAATCAACAACAGATGGGGTGGTTATTCCACTAAAAGGCACGAACTGACTCTAGTGTACTTCAGAATTTATCAAAATCGATCAGAAATTATTTGTATACCAGCCTTCCTTTGACATTAATTAAGATAACAGGAAGATAATCATTTGATCAAGACATTCTTAGGTTAGATATAAATTCAGCTTGGAGGGCTTCTTAGGTTAAATATAACTTTCACAAAGCTAAATAACACAACTTGCATTTACAGGTCTATAGATACAGTGTCTTGCAAAAGTATTCATTCCCCTTGGTGTTTGTCCTGTATGCATGACAAGCTGGAGTGAAAAATGGATTTTTAGGGGGATAGCATCATTTATTTACACAACATGCCTACAACTTTAAAAGGTGCAATTTTTTTTTATTGTGACACAAACAATAATTCAGATGACAAAACAGAAATCTGGAGTGTGCATAGGTATTCACCCCCTTTCATATGAAACCCCTAAATCCTTGACTTGCAAGTGACATCAAAGCAAAATAGAAACCCGGATGTCAGCCATGTTGGTGGAGATACAAATGCAGGGTCAAGGGGACGTTGTGGCTCAGGTGGATAAGGCACCATACCGGAGACCCGGGTTCGATTCTGACCCGAGGTCATTTCCCGCTCCCTCCCCGTCTCTCTCTCCCACTCATTTCCTGTCTCTATGCTGTCCTATCCAATAAAGGTGAAAAAAAGCCCAAAAAGTATCTTTAAAAAAACAAATGCGGGGTCAAGTGACATTCAATACAAAACATAGTGTGCAACTCTCTTTGTTTTTCCACTGCTTTAAGTGTTCTTTTAGCTATGCCATATCTTTGTGCTGTATATGTTTGTGGTCACAACAGTACTCATGACTGTGGCATGTTCCGATTTTTTAAAATTCCGTCCGTGATTCGGAAAGAAGAAACTCTGAGGCTTAGTACGGAGAGGAGACGAAGGGATCGGGACACTTCTTCCAATGGCCATTTCGTCCAATAGTTAAGACATTCTGTCCGAAGCCTTTTTCAGATACACTATCAATTATTTTATATTTCAGGTATTCCTGTGTTCGCGAATGAAAGCTCCGTGAGAGCGCTGCTCTGCGCCTAAAAATTTAACATGATCCAGCCAGCTTTAAAAATTAATAACTTGGCCAATGGAGCTCACAGTGAAGCCAAATTTTACAGGCACCTCCCTCTAAGCCTCCCCCCTGGAAAGAGCATGGTCTGGGGTTGGTAGGACTGTGCCTCGGCCCAGGATTCATGAACGAAGCTCCCACGAAAGCATTGCTCAGCACCTAAATATTTAACATGATTGAGCCAGCTTTAAAAAATTAATAACTTGGTCAGCAGAGCTCGCAGTGAAGACAAATTTTACAGGCACCTCCCTCTAAGCCTCTCCCTTGGAAAGAGCATGGTCTCGGGTCGGTAGGACTGTCTCGGCCCGGGATTCATGAATGAAGCCCCCGCAAGAGTGTTGCTCGGCGCCTAAAGATTTAATATAATCCATACTATGGCACTCATTTGCTTTACAAAAATGTGTTTTGTTTCGGTCAAATTCAGTTGAGAATTCCTCCTTTCTTTGAACAAACAAATACCCGAAACATAAAATAACAGTGCGTATGAGAAAGGCTTTGGACAAAATGACTTGTATTCGTACTTGATGGTCGGTAGAAGCATCTTATCTTCAGAAAAGCCTGGCTTTTGAAGATAGATATGTATGGTTTTGACCCATATTATTTTTAAAAATAATATAGGTCAAAACCACACATATCTATCTTCATTCGATCGTTCCAATCATGGTAATACTGAGAAAATTCAGCATTGCTTACAGACACGCTTTCAATGGCTGTCATCCTAGTTGCTTTGTATATCCACCATCATGGCGGATGCTAATGACGTAGCACATTTTGATCACATGGTTGCAAGTCCTCTATAAGAACTGGTCCAACCAATTCACTTCATAAGTTACATAATTAGTTGTTTAATATCCACCTGTGTGCAATCAAAGTGTCACATGATCTGTCACATGATGTCTGTATAAATCAGCCTGTTCTGGAAGGACCCTGACTCTGGGGCTGGGAGATGCAGGTCTTTCCCCACCCTGTGTATCAACGCGCTCGGTTGGAACGTTAGAGGGAGGAGTCGGATGACGTGGCTCTCAAGAAGGTGGTTTTGGCATAATCTGGATTGTGACTGGATCAGAATGGCTAGTAGCAGTGGAGGACTTTCTGAGGAGGAAGATATGGACCTTGAATGGTGAAGAGTAGTGATAGGAAGAGGAAGGAAGGAAAGGAAAAATAACACAGTGACAACACCAGGCAAACAAGCACTTGAAGAGGATGAGGAAAGAAATGAAGCATGGAAAAAATAATGATGGAAGAGTTTAAGATTATTCTTAAGTTTAAAGCAGGAAATGAGGTATCGTCAGTAAGTCCGATTGCCTTGACAAATGGATTGAGAAAAGCCATTGGAGATATAGAGATGGCCAAGCTGTTAAGAGATGGCAGTTTGCTGGTGAAGTGTAAAAATGCTGAACAGAGAAATAAAGTGTTTAAACTGCAAACAGTATGTAAGAAAGAAATAGCAGAAAGAAGAGTGATTGGTGAGAGAAACAGAGTTAGGGGAGTGATATCAGGAATTCCCCGAGGAGAAAATCTGGATGAACTGAAGGAAATGCTTAAAGGAGGAACAATAACAGGCATTAGATGGCTACAAGCATTTAGGAATGGGGAAAGAGTTGATAGTCCATCTGTGTTACTGGAGTTCAAAGATGAAGTTCTTCCAGGAAAGGTGATGGCTGGATATATGAGCTTCAGTGTAAGAGCATATGTTCCTCCTACCCTTAGATGCTGTAAGTGTCAGAGGTATGGCCACATTGCTAGTGTGTGCAAGGGAAAGCAGAGACGTGGAAGATGTGGAGGGGAGCATGCATATGGAGAATGTGGGAGGAATAGTGCAGTAAAATGTTGTAACTGCAGAAGAAATCACACAGCAACATATGGAGGATGCATAGTCAGGAAACAGGCAGTTGAGGTTCAACAAGTAAGAACAGAACGGAGAGTAACTTATGCAGAGGCAGTGAAGATTGTGAATGTAGAGGAAAAAATGAAAGTATAATCCACAATAAAGAGGCAAGCAAAGAGGGAGGGTTGTCAGATAACTACCAAACAGGAATCGCAACAGATTGGTTCTGTTTCTAGCCTATGTTATCAACTGCTCAGACTAAAACGGAAAAAATCAAAATTATAGTGAAGGCAGCAGCAAAGTTCTTGAACAAAGGACTTATCTTGGGAAAAGATATGTGCAGATCTTAGTCAAGGAGAAGGGACAGCAGAGGGAAGTCATCAAATCATACCATAATGGTTATAGTTCAGTGGAATGCTAGAAATCTGATACCAAATGGGCAAGAGTGTAAAGGATACATCAATTCATTAAAAACAAAACCAGATGTTATATGCATACAGGAAATATGGCTCAAACCAGGTCTAGAGTTTAATATTAAAGGATATCATAGCATACGCAAAGACAGGGTCAATGGAAATGGTGGAGGATGTGCAACATTTATCAGACAAGGAATGAAATACAGACAGCTAATGACAGTACAAGAGTTAGAAATAGTTGTGATTGAAATATGGACTAGAGAAGGAAGTATGAAAATTACAAACTTCTATAACCCATGTAAATAGTTAGACAAAGGAAAATTAGAATGCATTTTGGAGTATTGAAGAGGGAAAGTAGTCTGGTGTGGAGACTTCTTTGCACACAGCACAATATGCTGTTTAAAGACCCAAATGGAGACATTATAGAAGAAATAATGGATGAAAAGGAATTGGTGTGTTTAAATGATGGTTCAGGCACAAGGGTGAATGTGGTGAGAGGTACAGAATCAGCAACTGAGGAAGCTGATTGGAGTAAGTATTATGTGAGGAGAAACTGAAAGTCAATGTTAATGACTTGAATTCTGAAATAAGTGGAATTATAATAGGAGCAGCAAAAGAGTCTATCCCAAAAATAAGTGGTAATAGAAAGGATAGTTCCATGGTGGACACATGAATGCACTAAGGCAATACAAAGTCAAAATCAGGCTTTCAAAGTTTTGAAAAAAACAAAACAAAAACAAAACATTGAGTATTCAAAATTTGATTGACTACAAAAGAAAGCAGGAAGTCGTGAGGAGTATAATAAAGCGGACTAAAAGAGAGAATATTGGAGGAAATATTGTGAATCACTAGGTAGAAATACACCATTAGATAGAGTATGGAGTATGATTAAAAATATGTCTGGAAATAGGAAAGAATATGGATATCTGATAATGAAAGATGGTAGAAATATAATAATAGACAATAAGAGCAAAGCAGAAATTTTAGCAAGGACCTTTGTTAAAGTACATAGTACAGGTAACATGAGAGATGTGGAAAAAAGAGGGAGGGAAGGGACAATAGGTAAAAACATAGAAGCACTTCAGGACGAAAGGGGAATATGGAAATACGGTGGTGCTTGAAAGTTTGTGAACCCTTTAGAATTTTCTATATTTCTGCATAAATATGAACTAAAACATCAGATTTTCACACAAGTCCTAAAAGTAGATAAAGAAAACCCAGTTAAACAAATGAGACAAAAATATTATACTTGGCCATTTATTTATTGAGGAAAATGATCCAATACTACATATCTGTGAGTGGCAAAAGTATGTGAACCTTTGCTTTCAGTATCTGGTGTGACCCCCTTGTGCAGCAATAACTGCAACTAAATGTTTCCGGTAACTGTTGATCAGTCTTGCATGATGGCTTGGAGGAATTTTAGCCCAGTCCTCCATACAGAACAGCTTCAACTCTGGGATATTGGTCGGTTTCCTCACATGAACTGCTCGCTTCAAGTCCTTTCACAACATTTCAATTGGATTAAGGTCAGGACTTTGACTTGGCCATTCCAAAACATTAACTTTATTCTTCTTTAACCATTCTTTGGTAGAATTCTTTGGAAGACAAGGTCGTTGTCTTGCTGCATGACCCACCTTCTCTTGAGATTCAGTTCATGGACAAATGTCCTGACATTTTCCTTTAGAATTCGCTGGTATAATTCAGAATTCATAGTTACATCAATGATGGCAAGCCGGTTTGGCCCAGATGCAGCAAAACAGGCCCAAACCATGATACTACCACCACCATGTTTCACAGATGGGATAAGGTTCTTATGCTGGAATGCAGTGTTTTCCTTTCTCCAAACATAACGCTTCTCATTTAAACCAAAAAGTTCTATTTTGGTCTCATCCATGCACAAAACATTTTTCCAATAGCCTTCTGGCTTGTCCATGTGATCTTTAGCAAACTGTAGACGAGCAACAATGTTCTTTTTGGAGAGCAGTGGCTTTCTCCTTGCAAACCTGCCATGCACACCTTTGTTGTTCAGTGTTCTCCTGATGGTGGACTCATGAACATTGGCTAATGTTAATGTGAGAGAGGCCTTCAGTTGCTTAAAAGTGACCCTGGGGTCTTTTGTGACCTCGCCGAGTATTACCCACCTTGCTCTTGGAGTGATCTTTGTTGGTCGACCACTCCTGGGGTAGATAGGTAATAGTGGTCTTGAATTTCCTCCATTTGTACACAGTCTGTCTGACTGTGGATTGGTGGAGTCCAAACTCTTTAGAGATGGTTTTGTAACCTTTTCCAGATAGCTCTTTTTCTGAGGTCCTCAGAAATCTCCTTTGTTCGTGCCATGATCCACTTCCACAAACATGTGTTGTGAAGATCAGACTTTGATAGATCCCTGTTCTTTAAATAAAACAGGGTGCCCTCTCACACCTGACTGTCATCCCACTGATTGAAAACACCTGACTCTAAGTTCACCTTCAAATTAACTGCTAATCCTAGAGGTTCACATACTTTTGCCACTCACAGATATGTAATATTGGATCATTTTCCTCAATAAATAAATGACCAAGTATAATATTTTTGTCTCATTTGTTTAACTGGGCTCTCTTTATCTACTTTTCGGACTTGTGCGAAAATCTGATGATGTTTTAGGTCATATTTATGCAGAAATAAAGAAAATTCTAAAGGGCTCACAAACTTTCAAGCACCACTGTACAATTAATTTGATGTTTTCAATTACAGAATTGAATAAAGCACTGAAGATATCTGGAAAGGGTGGCACGGTGGTGTAGTGGTTAGCGCTGTCGCCTCACAGCAAGAAGGTCCGGGTTCAAGCCCCGTGGCCGGCGAGGGCCTTTCTGTGCAGAGTTTGCATGTTCTCCCCGTGTCCGCGTGGGTTTCCTCCAGGTGCTCCGGTTTCCCCCACAGTCCAAAGACATGCAGGTTAGGTTAACTGGTGACTCTAAATTGACCGTAGGTGTGAATGGTTGTCTGTGTCTATGTGTCAGCTCTGTGATGACCTGGCGACTTGTCCAGGGTGTACCCCGCCTTTCGCCCGTAGTCATTTGGGATAGGCTCCAGCATGTCTGTGACCCTGCAGAACAGGATAAAGCGGCTAGAGATAATGAGATGAGATGAGATATCTGGAAAGACAACTCCAGGGAAAGACCAAATAAGCTACTTAATGTTAAAAAAAATTCTTAGTGATAGAAGTAAGGAAATACTATTAAAAATGTATAATAAGATTTGGGAAGAGGGAGCATTGCCCAATCAGTGGAAGGAATCCATATTTGTTCCTGTTTGTAAACCAGGTAAAGATCTGAGCTTCGCACCGTGTTATAGACCAATAGCCCTAACATCTCATGCAGGAAAAATTATGGAAAAAATGATTAAAGAAAGGTTAGTCTATTATTTAGAAATCAAAGGTGTAATAAAATGTTATCAAAGTGGATTTTGGAAAGAAAGAAGCACTATAGATCCCGCTCTGTATCTAGAACATGAAATTAGGAAAGCTCAGGTTGATAAAGAGAGTGTAGCTGTTGTATTTTTTTGATGTTGAAAAAGCATATGATATGATGTGGAAAGAGGGGTTAATAATTAGGTTGCATCAGTTGGGGATAAGAGGGAGAATGTATAGATGGGTTAAAAGTTTTTTAACTGATAGAATGATCTCACTAAGAATAGGAAAAGAGTATAGTGGGAATTATTTAGTAGAAAATGAAACCCGACAAGGTAGTATAGTAAGTCCAATATTGTTTTCAATTATGATAAAGGGCGGCATGGTGGTGTAGTGGTTAGCGCTGTTGCCTCACAGCAAGAAGGTCTGGGTTCAAGCCCCGTGGCCGGCAAGGGCCTTTCTATGCGGAGTTTGCATGTTCTCCCCGTGTCCGCGTGGGTTTCCTCCAGGTGCTCCGGTTTCCCCCACAGTCCAAAGACATGCAGGTTAGGTTAACTGGTGACTCTAAATTGACCGTAGGTGTGAATGTGAGTGTGAATGGTTGTTTGTGTCTATGTGTCAGCCCTGTGATGACCTGGCGACTTGTCCAGGGTGTACCCCGCCTTTCACCCGTAGTCAGCTGGGATAGGCTCCAGCTTGCCTGCGACCCTGCGGAACAGGATAAAGCGGCTAGAGAAAATGAGATGAGATGATAAATGAAATATTTAGCAATGCAGATAGGTCTATTGGGGTCTCACTGTTTGCTGATGATGGGGTAATGTGGAAAAGGGGACGAAATTAGAGTTTATAGTGAAGAAAATACAACAAGCAATAGAGAAAGTAGAGGCATGGGCACAAGAATGGGGGTTTAGATTTGCAGTTGTAAAGACAAAGGTACTTTCTTTTTAGTAAAAAAAAGTAGATAATCAAATTCGTCTTAAACTATATGGAGAAAACCTAGAAAGAGTAGAATGTTTCAAATATTTAGGGGTTTGGTTTGACAAGAAGTTCACTTGGAAAACATACAATGGTGCTTGAAAGTTTGTGAACTCTTTAGAATTTTCTATATTTCGGCATAAATATGACCTTAAACATCATCAGATTTTCACACAAGTCCTAAAAGTAGATAAAGAGAACCCAGTTAAACAAATGAGACAAAAAATATCATACTTGGTGATTTATTTATTGAGGAAAATGATCCAATATTACATATTTGTGAGTGGCAAAAGTATGTGAACCTTTGCTTTCAGTAGCTGGTGTGACCCCCTTGTGCAGCAATAACTGCAACTAAATGTTTCCGGTAACTGTTGATCAGTCTTGCACGACGGCTTGGAGGAATTTTAGCCCAGTCCTCTGTACAGAACAGCTTCAACTCTGGGATATTGGTGGGTTTCCTCACATAAACTGCTCGCTTCAGGTCCTTCCACAACATTTCAATTGGATTAAGGTCAGGACTTTGACTTGGTCATTCCAAAACATTAACTTTATTCTTCTTTAACCATTCTTTGGTAGAACGACTTGTGTGCTTAAGGTCGTTGTCTTGCTGCATGACCCACCTTCTCTTGAGATTCAGTTCATGGACAGATATCCTGACATTTTCCTTTAGAATTCGCTGGTATAATTCAGAATTCATTGTTCCATCAATGATGGCAAGCCGTCTTGGCCCAGATGCAGCAAAACAGGCCCAAACCATGATATTACCACCACCATGTTTCGCAGATGGGATAAGGTGTTTTCCTTTCTCTAAATATAACGCTTCTTATTTAAACCAAAAAGTTCTATTCTGGTCTCATCCATCCACAAAACATTTTTCCAATAGCCTTCAAGCTTGTCCATGTGATCTTTAGCAAACTGTAGACGAGCAGCAATGTTCTTTTTGGAGAGCAGTGGCTTTCTCCTTGTAACTCTGCCATGCACACCACTGTTGTTCAGTGTTCTCCTGATGATGGACTCATGAACATTAACATTAGCCTGCTTAGAAGTTACCCAGGGGTCTTTTGTGACCTCGCCGACTATTACACGTCTTGCTCTTGGAGTGATCTTTGTTGGTCAACCACTCCTGGGGAAGGTAACATCTCATCTCATTATCTCTAGCTGCTTTATCCTGTTCCACAGGGTCGCAGGCAAGCTGGAGCCCATCCCAGCTGACTACGGGCGAAAGGCGGGGTACACCCTGGACAAGTCGCCAGGTCATCACAGGGCTGACACATAGACACAGACAACCATTCACACTCACATTCACACCTACGGTCAATTTAGAGTCACCAGTTAACCTAACCTGCATGTCTTTGGACTGTGGGGGAAACCGGAGCACCCAGAGGAAACCCACGCGGACACAGGGAGAACATGCAAACTCAGCACAGAAAGGTCCTCGCCGGCCACGGGGCTCGAACCCGGACCTTCTTGCTGTGAGGCGACAGCGCTAACCACTACACCACCGTGCCGCCCAGGGAGGGCAACAGTGGTCTTGAATTTCCTCTGTACACAATCTGTCTAACTGTGGATTGGTGGAGCCCAAACTCTTTAGAGATGGTTTTGTAACCTTTTTCAGCCTGATGAGCATCAACAACGCTTTTTCTGAGGTCCTCAGAAATCTCTTTTGTTTATGCCATGATACACTTCCACAAACATGTGTTGTGAAGATCAGACTTTGATAGATCCCTGTTCTTTAAATAAAACAGGGTGCCCACTCACACCTGATTGTCATCCCACTGATTGAAAACACCTGACCTTAATTTCACCTTCAAATTAACTGCTAATCCTAGAGGTTCACATACTTTTGCCACTCACAGATATGTAATATTGGATCATTTTCCTCAATAAATAAATGATCAAGGATAATATTTTTATCTCATTTGTTTAACTAGGTTCTCTTTATTTACTTTTAGGACTTGTGTGAAAATCTGATGATGTTTTAGGTCATATTTATGCAGAAATATACAACCCTGATTCCAAAAAAGTTGGGACAAAGTACAAATTGTAAATAAAAATGGAATGCAACGATGTGGAAGTTTCAGAATTGCATATTTTATTCAGAATAGAACATAGATGACATATCAAATGTTTAAATTGAGAAAATGTATCATTTAAAGAGAAAAATTAGGTGATTTTAAATTTCATGACAACACCACATCTCAAAAAAGTTGGGACAAGGCCATGTTTACCACTGTGAGACATCCCCTTTTCTCTTTACAACAGTCTGTAAACGTCTGGGGACTGAGGAGACAAGTTGCTCAAGTTAAGGGATAGGAATGTTAACCCATTCTTGTCTAATGTAGGATTCTAGTTGCTCAACTGTCTTAAGTCTTTTTTGTTGTATCTTCCATTTTATGATGCGACAAATGTTTTCTATGGGTGAAAGATCTGGACTGCAGGCTGGCCAGTTCAGTACCCGGACCCTTCTTCTACGCAGCCATGATGCTGTAATTGATGCAGTATGTGGTTTGGCATTGTCTTGTTGGAAAATGCAAGGTCTTCCCTGAAAGAGACGTCGTCTGGATGGGAGCATATGTTGCTCTAGAACCTGGATATACCTTTCAGCATTGATGGTGTCTTTCCAGATGTGTAAGCTGCCCATGCCACACGCACTAATGCAACCCCACACCATCAGAGATGCAGGCTTCTGAACTGAGCGCTGATAACAACTTGGGTCGTCCTTCTCCTCTTTAGTCCGAATGACACGGCGTCCCTGATTTCCATAAAGAACTTCAAATTTTGATTTGTCTGACCACAGAACAGTTTTCCACTTTGCCACAGTCCATTTTAAATGAGCCTTGGCCCAGAGAAGACGTCTGCGCTTCTGGATCATGTTTAGATATGGCTTCTTCTTTGAACTATAGAGTTTTAGCTGGCAACGGTGGATGGCACGGTGAATTGTGTTTACAGATAATGTTCTCTGGAAATATTCCTGAGCCCATTTTGTGATTTCCAATACAGAAGCATGCCTGTATGTGATGCAGTGCCGTCTAAGGGCCCAAAGATCACGGGCACCCAGTATGGTTTTCTGGCCTTGACCCTTACGCACAGAGATTCTTCCAGATTCTCTGAATCTTTTGATGATATTATGCACTGTAGATGATGATATGTTCAAACTCTTTGCAATTTTACACTGTCAAACTCCTTTCTGATATTGCTCCACTATTTGTCGGCGCAGAATTAGGGGGATTGGTGATCCTCTTCCCATCTTTACTTCTGAGAGCCACTGCCACTCCAAGATGCTCTTTTTATACCCAGTCATGTTAATGACCTATTGCCAATTGACCTAATGAGTTGCAATTTGGTCCTCCAGCTGTTCCTTTTTTTGTACCTTTAACTTTTCCAGCCTCTTATTGCCCCTGTCCCAACTTTTTTGAGATGTGTTGCTGTCATGAAATTTCAAATGAGCCAATATTTGGCGTGAAATTTCAAAATGTGTCACTTTTGATATTTGATATGTTGTCTATGTTATATTGTGAATACAATATCAGTTTTTGAGATTTGTAAATTATTGCATTCCGTTTTTATTTACAATTTGTACTTTGTCCCAACTTTTTTGGAATCGGGGTTGTAGAAAATTCGAAAGGGTTCACAAACTTTCAAGCACCACTGTATTGAAAGAACAGTAGGAAAATGTAAAAAGACAGTGAATATTATTAGATGTTTGAGGGGTAGAGAGTGGGGAGCAAATAGATCAGCCTTGAAAGCTATCTATAGAGGTCAGTTCTTGACCTGACGTCAAATAGGATGTATAATCTATGAATCGGCATCAAAGACATTACTTAAAAAATTGGACACAATCCAGAGTCACATTTTGAGACTGTGCTGTGGAGCCATAAAGACTACTCCGATACCAGCTCTACAGGTAGAAATGGGTGAAATGTCTTTGGAGAAGCAAAGAACTCAGGTCGCACTAACGTATTGGGCAAATTTAAGGGGTCATAACGAAAGTCACCTGGCTCAGAGTGTATTAAAACCATGCCAGGAAAAGGAAAAAGAACATACAAAGAGTTTTGGTTGGATGATAGAGAATAAGGTCAATGAGATTGGAATAGCTGACAAAATGATTTACAGAGATATGTATGCACAACAGAATAAAAGGGGAAGTAAAAACTTCTGATTATAACCAGACATACTGTTAACTTGATTATGTGTGCATATTAATACTGCTGATGTTCTATTCGAAAGTAATAAAATTAGTTATTTTTTTACATTGCCACTCTGTGTTGTCCCACCATGGATTCTAGAAGATGCAAGGGTCGATTTAAATCTGCTAAAGAAGAAGAAAGGGGAAAATATAAGCAAAAATGAAGTTGGTAAATACATCAAAGAAAGTTATCCAAAATATGTAAAAGTATTTAGAGATGCATCTAAAACATTGGACAATAGAGTAGGAATAACGTTTATCATTCCAGAAGTAAATGTCATGTTGAATAAAAGGGTTCGTGATAATTTAGCAGTATATACAGGGGAACTGTTAGCTATTCTTCTTGCTTTAAGCTTGGTAGAGGAGTTAAACCAAAGTTCTGATAGGTTCTGATTCCAGTATTACACTAAAAAGTATTAAATACATGCAGTCAAATACAAGACAAGACATACTACTTGACGTAACTCTAACAATATTCAGAATTAAAAGAGCAGGAGTGGAAGTTAAATTCATGTGGATTTCTACACATATTGGTCTGGAGGGAAATGAGCTTGCAGACAAATATGCACAAGGAGCAACAAGAAAAAGAGAAATAAGTATGGTTGTAAAATATAGTAAGGCTGAGGTTAAAAGTATAATCAAAACAAAAATAAGAAAGAAATGGCAGGAAGAGTGGGATAGAGGAAATAAGGGTCAATACTACTACAGCATTCAAAAGAAAGTAGGAGAAATGAGAGGAAGCAATAGAAATAGAAAGGAGGAAGACATTATATCAAGGATGAGGTTTGGTCACACTGGTCTGAACAGTACATTAAACATAATGGATCAGCATGCTACTGGTAGATGTGAACATTGTGGACTACAGGAAATGGTGGAGCATGTGATGTTGGATTGTCCTAGATATCAACAAGAGAGACAGACACTTAAAAGGACACTTCAAAGGAATCATATAACACTAGGTATCAGAGAGATGTTGCAGATAATGTAGGATATAGGGCTATTTTTAGGTTTTTAAATGATACAGGAATTATTAAGAGAATTTAGCACAATAGTGTAGTAAACGTTCTGGTTTACACTCCAGTCCAGAAGGTGGTGGTAATGCATCTAAAAACTGTTTGCCAACCACCATAAAACAATAAAAAAAGAAGAAGAAGAAGAAGAAGAAGAACCCTCACTCTGCAACACGACTAAGCAAGCAACATGAAAACCAAGGAGCACTCCAAACAGGTCAAAGACCAAGTTGTAGAGAAGTATAGATCAGGGTTCGGTTATTAAAAAAAAAAAAAATCCCAAACTTTGAATATCCCACAGAGCAGCATTAAATCCATGAGAGCAAAATGGAAAGAATATGGCACTCCTACAAACCTGAAAAGAGAAGGCCACCCACCAAAACTCACAGACTGGGGAAGGAGGGCATTAATCAGAGATGCAACAAAAACACCAAAGATAACACTGAAGGAGCTGCAGAGATCCACAGCGGAGATGGGCATGTCTGTCCATAGGACCACTTTAAGCTGTACACTCCACAGAGCAGGGCTTTATGGAAGAGTGGCCAGAAAAACGCCATTGCTTATAGAAAAAAAAAATAAGAAAACACATTTGGAGTTTGCCCAACAGCATGTGGCAGACTCCCCAAACACATGGAAGAAGATTCTCTGGTCAGATGAAACTAAAATTGAACTTTTTGGCCATCATGGGAAATGCCATGTGTGGCACAAACCCAACACTTCCCACTACCCTGAGAACACCATTCCTACAGTGGTGGTGGCAGCATCATGCTGTGGGGATATTTTTCATCTGCAGGGACAGGAAAGCTGGTCAGGAATGAAGGAAAGATGGGTGGCACTAAATACAGGGCAATTCTGGAGGAAAACTGGTTTGAGTCAGCCAGAGGTTTGAGAATGGGACAAAGGTTTATGTTCCAGCAGGACAATGGCCCTAAACATACTGCTAAAGCTACACTGGAGTGATTTTAAAGGGAAACATTTAAATGTCTTGGAATGGCCTAATCAAAGCCCAGACCTCAATCCAGTTGAGAATTTGTGGCATAACTTGAAGATTGCTGTACGTCAATGCAACCCATCTAACTTGAAGGAGTTGGAGCAGTTTTGCCTTGAGGAATGGGCAAAAATCCCAGTGGGTAGATGTGCTAAGCTAATAGAGACATACCCCAAGAGGCTTGCAGCTGTAATTGCAGCAAATGGTGGAACTACAAAGTATTGACTTTGGGGGGTGAATACCTATGCACACTCCAGATTTCTGCTTTTTTTCATCTTAATTATTGTTTGTGTCAAAATAAAAAAAAAAATTGCACCTTTAAATTGGTAGGCATGTTGTGTAACTCAAATGGTGCTAACCCCCCAAAAATCCATTTTAATTCCAGCTTGTAATCCGACAAAACATGACAAAGGGTGATGAATACTTTTACAAGACACTGTACATATCACCATAATACTATTCCAATATATTTATCTATAACCTCAAACAATGCCTTCAAATGTCAACAGCATTGAGATGATACAGTATTTATGGATCATATACACTCACTGGCCACTATTATGTACACCCATCCACCTGCTGTTTTATGCATTTATCTAATCAGCCAATCCCTTGACAGTAGCACAATGCATCAAATTATGCAGATACAAATCAAGAGCTGCAGTTAATGTTCACTTCAAACATCAGAACTGTCATCTCAAAGTGCAACTTTCACTGTGGCATGGGTGTTGGTGCCAGATGGACTGGTTTGAGTATTTCAAAAACTGCTGATCTCCTGGGGTTCTCATACACAACAGTCTCTAGAGTTTACACAGAATGGTACGAAAAACAAAAAACATTGAGTGAGCAACAGTTCTGTGGGTGGAAAGGCCTTGTTGATAAGAGAGGACAGAGGAAAATTGCCAGGTTGGTTTGAGCTGCCAGGAAGGAAATAATAACTCATAGCAACTCTTTATAACTGTGGTGAGCAGAAAAGCACCTCAGCATGCAACAGCAGAAGACCACATTGAGTTCCACTCTGGCAGCCAAGAACAGGAATCTTAGAATCAACAAAAGGTTCCTAGAGGCCAGTGAGTGTATATGAACATATAGACAAATAAAATGAATTGCAGTAATAAGTAAAGATACATACTGATTATAAATAAATAGGAAATACTGTACAAATTTTATCTACATGCAGTTGCATGGAGCCACAACAGCAGCGCAGCACAACTCAACCTAGCATTCCTAAATTCTTAAAATAGACCCAATGACCTCACAGCCATGACAGCCCGCAAAGGTCAGGGGATTTTCTGGATAAAAAGACTGCACTTGTCCTCATGATGAGGTCATCTCCAGCTGCCCAGAGCAACACAAACCAGTCACTGTGTGGAGCTGAGGGATGGGACCATTGAACATTCTTCAGCACCAGAGGAGAACTACTGCACCTCAAAATTACCTCCAACCTGGACGTAGTGGAAGCAGGATTTATACAGGAGTGCTGTTTGACAGTTCATGAGCTCTGATACAATAGTTAAAGACAACATCAATAAACACATCTTGAAGTGGTTTATTCCTCTTAATGCTCGAGCAATTTGCGAACAATTCCAATATTAATTTATTTATTAAAGAGAAACTTCTAAACACAAAGCTCTCTGTCCTTAAGACTCTTGTATTGGAAAACATATATAGACAGATTTACCTCTGTTACAAAACTCTGGCCCTGGAGAGTCAAAAATTCAAAAATGCTAAATAAACACCTCCTTATAGAAAACTTTGCCATGTCAATGACTACAGACAATTCTTATAGAATATATTGTTTTAAAATTAGTACATTAACCTCAAACTAGAGAGCAGAAACTACTATCAGAGCTGCTGTTATTGTGTTACTGAAAATGAATCAAGCTACTGACCAATCAGTGTCAAGCATTCAACAACACTGGGTATAACTGGTATAAAGAAAGATGGGACATTCATCTAAGCTTTGCTTTGTTGTAGTCCACCTAATGGTAATGCATTAAATGTGCAATAGTTAATACAAATAACCTGTAAAAGATGTAGAACATAATAAAAAAATAATAATTGTTTAAGCCAGTGTCAAACCGTTACTATTACAGCTGGGACTTCAGCTTAGCCAAAATTTAGTCAGACAAACCAAAAAAGCAACAAGGCAAAGTATTTTGCAAGGGATTAGTGGCAGGCTGCCAGGTTGCTCTGTTGTGTGTACTTGTCGATGTTGATTTTAAAAGTAACTAAGTAAATTACATAGGGAAATGAATACTTAAGTATGCATGAAAAATACTGTGGCGAGTGTGTGTGGAAGAAGAGTCTGGAGACAGAAATCTTAGTTTGTCGGTCATTAGCCTGTGCTACCTGCTCTCGATAGCACTGGCTTGACCATTTTATTAGCATTCACTAAGACTAGTGATGAACGCTGCACCAGCTGGAAGGTGACTTCACTGCTGCGCTGATGGTACTAAGGCGATAAATTTTTGTTCCCCACTGTAAATCAAAATCTGATTGGTTAATTAATCTGTCACTTCCTATATAAACATACACTACCACTGCCATGGCCTTCTGTGCTGGCAGTGAAGTCCTAACCAATGAGTGAGCCAGCTCTAAACTCTTCTCAGCCTAGAGACAACAAACAAAAAAATCGCACTGGATAACTCTATTTTAATGTTTTCAGGACAGTAACCCTTTCATTTCTGAAGCAAATTTGATAGAAAATGAGGCCAAATTAGAATTGGAAGAGAATAATTATAATTAAATTATGAAAGAATGAATGAAATTTAAAAAATGAAAAAAATTAAATATAACATTTGAAATGCTGACATATCAGCATTTCAAATGTTATATTTAATTTTTTTCATTTCAAATTTTGGGCTTTGTCTAAAGGCCAAGAAGGCCCTGACAGTTCCCCTCTGGTTTAAGCCATGGCTTCAGCACAAGTGTATTATACGGCTAAGAAAATCCATCTTTCTCTTTCACTCCACCCCAGCTTAGTCTGATCAGAAAGAAAAATATAGATGAAAACAGTTAGAGTCCAACAAAGGAGCAGAATTGTGTGTGCACACGTGGAAATCAGGGCTCTGGTTTCAAGGAGCAAAAAGTAAGGAGTAAATATATCGTTCCAATATTATTTAACTTCACATAATGTAACTGCTAGATACCTAATCTTGACTACTGGACATTTGGGAGGAAAGGGACCAAAGACAACGAATTAAGCACAAGAATTCAAATGTTTTCCAGACCTTATGCTTCATAACATACACATCTACAGGATACCTCATGCATATTAATGGTGAAAGAAACACTATAGACAACTGTAACATTAATGAACCTGTCCAGCAAGTACAACCCCGATTCCAAAAAAGTTGGGACAAAGTACAAATCGTAAATAAAAATGGAATGCAATAATTTACAAATCTCAAAAACTGATATTGTATTCATAGTAGAACATAGACAACATATCAAATGTCGAAAGTGAGACATTTTGAAATTTCATGCCAAATATTGGCTCATTTGAAATTTCATGACAGCAACACATCTCAAAAAAGTTGGGACAGGGGCAATAAGAGGCTGGAAAAGTTAAAGGTACAAAAAAGGAACAGCTGGAGGACCAAATTGCAACTCATTAGGTCAATTGGCAATAGGTCATTAACATGACTGGGTATAAAAAGAGCATCTTGGGAGTGGCAGCGGCTCTCAGAAGTAAAGCTGGGAAGAGGATCACCAATCCCCCTAATTCTGCGCTGACAAATAGTGGAGCAATATCAGAAAGGAGTTCGACAGTGTAAAATTGCAAAGAGTTTGAACATATCATCATCTACAGTGCATAATATCATCAAAAGATTCAGAGAATCTGGAAGAATCTCTGGGCATAAGGGTCAAGGCTGGAAAACCATACTGGGTGCCTGTGATCTTCAGGCCCTTAGACGGCACTGCATTACATACAGGCATTCTTCTGTATTGGAAATCACAAAATGGGCTCAGGAATATTTCCAGAGAACATTATCTGTGAACACAATTCACCATGCCATCCACCGTTGGCGGCTAAAACTCTACAGTTCAAAGAAGAAGCCGTATCTAAACATGATCCAGATGCGCAGACATCTTCTCTGGGCCAAGGCTCATTTAAAATGGACTGTGGCAAAGTGGAAAACTGTTCTGTGGTCAGACGAATCAAAATTTGAAGTTCTTTATGGAAATCAGGGGTGCCGTGTCATTCGGACTAAAGAGGAGAAGGACAACCCAAGTTGTTATCAGCGCTCAGTTCAGAAGCCTGCATCTCTGATGGTATGGGGAGGCATTAGTGCATGTGGCATGGGCAGCTTGGAAAGACACTATCAATGCTGAAAGGTATATCCAGGTTCTAGAGCAACATATGCTCCCATCCAGACGACGTCTCTTTCAGGGAAGACCTTGCATTTTCCAACATGACAATGCCAAACCACATACTGCATCAATTACAGCATCATGGCTGCGTAGAAGAAGGGTCCGGGCAGAGCCTGCCCATAGCATAGGCAATATAGGCAAATGCTAAGGGCGCTGCGTCCATCCAGGGGCGCAGAAACGGGGGGGAGAAAAATTATGACTTCCACTATTCTGAAAACGAGTCAGCATTATGTCTTAGCCTAATTTAATTGTACAGCAAAGCATGTAGTCAGGGTGCGATTTGTCAAAAAAAAGCGGGGTGGGGTGGTGGTTGTTAATCATGAAACAATAAGCGCTCAACAGTGGTTCGCCCTGTCTATAGTGTGTCTTCGGGCGCGCAAGTGCGCATCCGTGACTATTCTCTGTTTTGGCCATGTAATAGCCTAAGTGTTGTTGGCTAAAGAGTGTTTTTGCATAACGTAGATAACTGACATAGATCTGTTGCTTGTTTTGAATATGGCTGCACTTGGAGCAGTCTGTCGGTGTCGTTGAGCAGTCTGGGCTGAAGTAAAGGTCTTTTATGCACCGAACACGTTTCGCAGCGAGATATTCCAATGGTGCCTGGCACGTTTTTTTTTTTTTAAATAAAACAAAGTTGCTTTGTTGATCTGTGTTCTCATTAAAATGACAGTTTAGCAGCTCATTCAAGCAACCATGTTGCGAAGAGCTTCCTGGAGGAAAATATAATAAATGCGTTGAAAACAAGAAACAATCTCAGTGCGTCAAGACTGCAGGGAAATGAAACAAGCACTCAGATGTGTTCTCTTTACCAGCGCCAGCGATTGCTATAGGCGACCTAGTGTGCCCAGGGGCGCCAAGGGCGACCAAAACCCCACCAAAAAGGAGGGATGGAGTTATTGAATGGAGATGTTACCAAGTGCATCAGTGGTGTACAGTGTTTTCAACCACTGTGCTGCCGAACTCTAGTACCGCGGAACACTAGTGTGCCGTGAGAGATCACCAAGTGTACCATGGAAAATTATAGAATGACTGTATATTGTAAATATTGGCAACAGCGTTTTAATTTCAATCAACATTTTCTATTGGTGATGTGCCTTGAGATTTTTTCATTGAAAAAAGTGCGCCCTGGCTCATGAAAGGTTGAAAACCTTTTTTACAACACCTCTGATGCGGCTGGGGATGTAGAAATACACGCTCCTTGCCTCTGTTGTTACACTACCTGTGACAGTAGCTTCTGCTGAAAGAAGCTTTTCAAAATTAAAACTGCTGAAGACATACTTAAGGTCAACAATGAGTCAAGAACGTCTGAATGGGCTTGCTCTGATGAGCATTAACCAAGAGATCTCAAGAGAAATATCATTTGATGATATTATCAAGGAATTTGCCATTAGGAAGACCAGACGAGTCCCATTGTAATGTTACTTCAATAACAAAGTACCCATAATAGCACTTTTGTTTGAAAATACAGTCCATTGATGTCCTAACAGGGTGCTTAAGTTTGCACAATTTAGAATTGTAGAATTTTTTATTCATTTAATTTGCTAATTCTTCAGAGATGACTTAACTTTTAATAGCAAAAAAGAAACTAAAAATAATTTGTTTATTGTCCATGCACTACACTTTGAACAGGGTGCGGAAGAGTTTTTGCCCATTATATGGAGATATGTATTGAATTTGTGTGGTCATTTTACTTTGTGACACTTTATGTGAATAATGATAACAATAATAACAATAATGAAAAAGATAAAAATGACTTCTTGTTTATTGTCCATGCACCGTACATTGTTTAATAGTAATAGAATAGAGTGATTAGATTAAAGTGTTATTTAGATGTTATTAGAGGGGTTTTTTTCTTGGGGGGGGGCACCAAAACTCAATCTCGCCTAGGGCAGCCAAAGACCTAGAGCCGGCCCTGGCTCCGGGTACTGAACTGGCCAGCCTGCAGTCCAGATCTTTCACCCATAGAAAACATTTGGCGCATCATAAAACGGAAGATACAACAAAAAAGACCTAAGACAGTTGAGCAACTAGAATCCTACATTAGACAAGAATGGGTTAACATTCCTATCCCTAAACTTGAGCAACTTGTCTCCTCAGTCCCCAGACATTTACAGACTGTTGTAAAGAGCAAAGGGGATGTCTCACAGTGGTAAACATGGCCTTGTTCCAACTTTTTTGAGATGTGTTGTTGTCATGAAATTTAAAATCACCTAATTTTTCTCTTTAAATGATACATTTTCTCAGTTTAAACATTTGATATGTCATCTATGTTCTATTCTGAATAAAATATGGAATTTTGAAACTTCCACATCATTGCATTCTGTTTTTATTTACAATTTGTACTTTGTCCCAACTTTTTTGGAATCGGGGTTGTACAAGTGTAACACCACAATGTCACAGTGCCAAGACAGAAGGAGTTTTGAATTTCACGCAGTAAGTGATCAAGTCAACTTGACTACCTCATAGATCAACAAACTATTAACATTCACTCGTGCCAAAAGGTCTCTTGAGTAAAATGAAATGAAAGGCATTAATGCCAACTGAATCTGACAGAGCGATTAGTGATAGTTGAAACCACATGGAGAAGATATTGCAAGACTGGAGATACTCCACTCCTCCCTTGTTTACTCACTTTGCCACCTCCGGGTGTATGTTTGATATTGTCTTTGGAGCCACACCTAGCCTGCACATTACTTAAGTCCAACTTCTGATCAAGAATCTGAACCTGAAAGAAAAAAACAGGTTTGGGGAAGGTAAGAAAATTCGCCATGAGAACTGTCTGTGGAGACCAGAGCAAAGGCCAAGAATGAGGGAACAACTGTAAACTACAACCCATCATAATGACATGCACAAAGCTTGATTTTCAAAGCTGACAAACAGATAGACTGAGAGATTTGAACTTAATAATAGACACTCACTGGCCACTTTATTAGAAACACCCATGCACCTGCTGTTTTATGCAGTTATCTAACCCTTGACAGCAGCATAATGCATAAAATCACGCAGATACAAATCAAGAGCTCCAGTTAATATTCACTTCAAACATCAGAATGGGAAAAATTGCGATCTCAAAGTGTGACTTTCACTGTGGCATGGGTGTTGATGCAAAAGGTTTGAGTATTTCAGAAACTGCTGATCTCCTGGGGTTTTCACACACAACAGTCTCTAGAGTTTACACAGAAAACAGAAAACATTGAGCGAGCAACAGTTCTGTGGGTGGAAACAAATGCCTTGTTGATAAGAGAGATCAGAGGAAATTGGCCAGATTGGTTTGAGCTGCCAGGAAAGATGTAATAACTCATATAATCACTCTTTACAACTGTGGTAAGCAGAAAAGCATCTCAGCATGCAACAGCAGAAGACCACATCGGGTTCCACTCCTGCCAGCCAATAACAAGAATCTTAGACTTAAGAACAAGCTCCTATTAAAGTAACCGGTGACTGTATGTCAGACAAAACATAAAATATAGGAGAATCCAGATTGGCTAGTTTTAACAAGGTCTTCACAAATAGTCATAACTTCAGGAAGAACCAAGACTTGAAAGCATTGTGTTCATCCCATAGTTACTCACGTTTCCACTTCTGGGACTTTGTTTGGCGTTATCTTTTCTGTGCTAACAAAAAAGCAGCAAGGGCTGTACATGAGGATCAGAGCAAGATGAGAGTGGAAAGGAAACCACAGGTACAGACCTTTTACAGACATTTTCATTTATATTTAGCAGTGTTTGCCAATTCTGGTCCAGCAATCCACTGGCATTACATAATTTAATGTTTTCTTTGTTCTGCAGTATTCATTCTGTCATAATGAGGCACTTAATTACCTAATTATGCAACATGTAGGTTTTCCAGGATCAGGATTGAGATAAGTGATGTATACCAACAGGAATGGGTCAGTTAGTGTTGGTAGATTGAACCCGAGTCTTACTATTGTTTAGTTTGATTGTTTGATGAGTTTTGTCTGTAGTACAGTTGAGAGAAGAGCATCAAGTTGATAAATATTTCTCTTTGGTCAGGGATGAACCAGTGAGGTTACATTTAAGGAGATCTGGTTTGCAAGGGAAATTTGTTTTCATAAAAAATACAAACTTTATGATGACAGTTGAGGAGCAAGGTTAGGAGGTAAGGTTAAGTAGAGACTTTGATGGTTACAACTAGAGAAAAAAAACTACAACTCAAGGTTCATCCCATTGTTACTCACTTTGCCCCCTCCAGGTATATGCTTGATATTGTCTTTGGAGCCACACTTAGACTGAACATTACTAAAGTCCAGCTTCTGATCAAGAATTTGGACCTGTAAAAAGGTAAAGTATTGGTAAAAGAGTGAGAAGATGCAGGGCAAATGGGATCTGAGGAGTTTTGGAATAACTATGTTAACTGGAAGGTGTGGTGAGATGCAGAAAATGTCTGTTGTTCTACTTAGGTTTATCCAGCTTCTGATCAAAAATTTTGACCTGTGTAAGGTAAATATTGGGGAAAATTCATTAGTACTAAAGGATCATTGTTGCTTTAGCTTGCCTTACTAGTTGTAATCTGAGACAAGATTACAATTGCACATCAGTGCATTAAAAGCAGATGTTGTTTCAATCGAGCCATTATTGTATAAAATAAGGTAACTGTCATTCTAATAGCCAAGCAGCCTGAAATTGTGGATCTTTCACCTTTTCATATCTTAAAAATACTTTAATGAAATTCAGAAACATATGGTCTTCTGGTCCATATACCTTGCCTCCTCCAGGAACGTGCTTAATGTTGTCTTTAGAACCACATCGAGCTTGGACATTGCTGAAGTCCACTTTCTTATCAAGAATCTGGACCTGTATACAAGAGATAGTACAGAAGAGCAAAAAACTTACCGGTCACTTTATAACAAGTAAAAAGGCTGCTCCTTGCTGTGAGAAATTTCCAGAATCTTTTCGAATAAAAAGTAATATAAGCCAGTATTCCAGTATTGGAATGGAAGTGTAACGGGAGTTTTTGGTGATGATAACTGGAGGAAGAACCAAAACTCAAGGTTCATCCCATAGTTACTCACTTTGCCACCTCCTGGTACATGTTTGATATTGTCTTTGGAACCACACTTAGACTGAACATTACTAAAGTCCAGCTTCTGATCAAGAATTTGGACCTGTAAAAAGGTAAATTATTGGTAAAAGAGTGAGAAAATGCAAGGCAAAAGGCTGTTGACTGAGGAGTTTTGAAATAACTATGTTAACTGGAAGGTGTATTGAGATGCAGAAAATGTCTGGTGTTCTACTTAGGTTTATATTTAAATTGTTTAAGATCATTAAAATGACCTGAAATAGTAATTAACATTGTTAAATATCAGGGATATAAATCTGGGCAATGCCAAATGGTGACTGTGTGAATGTGAATGTGAAGCATAATGATTTTAGATTTTACCCATGATTTTAGTAGGACCTGAACATCCTAACTGAACTTAAATTGCAGAAGAAATTAGGATAATAGTACCCGGCCTCCTCCAGGCTGGTGTTTGATGTTGTCAGTGGAGCCAACTTTGGAGCGCACATTCTTCAGGTCGGGCAGAGGTGCAGCAGTCAAAGGGGCTGGAGAACGGTTCTTCAGGGAGCCAGGAGATTTGGGGGTGGAACGGATCACTGCCACCTTCTTTATCTCCTTTCCTGCTGGGGTTTTACCACCTAGAGACTTGCTGGCAGGTGATTTAGGGGTGCCAGGACTACTTTGGCCACTTGCCTCAGGGGTCTTAGGAGAATCTAAGAGGAGAATGCAACATAAATTTTAGATTTCAAATCTCCATCAAAATACTCAGTATTGATCACCAAATACTCGGTATTGATCCCCAGCATTTGGTACACCATGAAGACAGATGTTCAGAAGATGAAGGAAAACAAATACAAGTCTTTTCTAAATGAAATCTAAATGTTTGCTTTACCTTTTCCATTTTTGACTTGTTTCTTTGGATCCACTTTCACTGTATTAAAATAACAAAGAAAAAAACATTAGCAGTGTGAGGCAGTGCTACTTGCTTAAGGGCAACATGAGTTCAATCATTGCTGATTTTAATTTATGGACCTTCGTTACCAGTTGAGAACTTGACTGTGCATAATGTCACATTACAAATGGTATCACCTTTCATGGATAAAGATTATTAGGAGTGTATTAAATCTGCACACATTTATTGCATTCACTATCACCAGATTTAACATCCATATTAAATTTGAGAATGAATTATCAATTAGTCAATTGATGTTTAAATTAAATATTATAGTACAGATTTAGTTGTTGGTTTTTATTCACTCTAGTGTAGCTTTGGCAGTATGGTTAGGAGTGTTGTCCTGCTGGAAACTTGACCTTTGTCTCAAAAGTCAAGTCTTTTGAAGACTGGAATTTTTTTTTCCCGAGGATTGCCCAGTATTTGGTTCCATCTGCCTTGCCATTATACCTGAAGGTTTTCCCAGTCCCAGCTGGTAAAAACCACACTCACATTTCCACCAAACGTCACAATTAATTTGGTCCACATGTTTGCCAATTGGCGAGTTCCAATGAGATTTCATATGTTTTTTTCTTCAATATCCATCCATCCATCCATTCATTACCTATACTGCTTATTCTTCAGGATTGTAGAGGAAGCTGGAGCCAATCCCAGCTGACCTTGGGCGAGAGGCGGGGCACACCCTGGACAGGTTGGCAATCTACTGCAGGGATTTTTGACAAAGTACAAATTGTAAATAAAAACGGAATGCAATAATTTACAAATCTCAAAGACTGATATTGTATTCACAATAGAACATAGACAACATATCAAATGTCTAAAGTGAGACATTTTGAAATTTCATGCCAAATATTGGCTCATTTGAAATTTCATGACAGCAACACATCTCAAAAAAGTTGGGACAGAGGCAATAAGAGGCTGGAAAAGTTAAAAGGTACAAAAAAGGAACAGCTGGAGGACCAAATTGCAACTCATTAGGTCAATTGGCAATAGGTCATTCACATGACTGGGTATAAAAAGAGCATCTTGGGAGTGGCAGCGGCTCTCAGAAGTAAAGATGGGAAGAAGATCACCAATCCCCCTAATTCTGCGCCGACAAATAGTGGAGCAATATCAGAAAGGAGTTTGACAGTGTAAAATTGCAAAGAGTTTGAACATATCATCATCTACAGTGCATAATATCATCAAAAGATTCAGAGAATCTGGAAGAATCTCTGTGCGTAAGGGTCAAGGCCAGAAAACCATACTGGGTGCCCGTGATCTTCGGGCCCTTAGACGGCACTGCATCACATACAGGCATGCTTCTGTATTGGAAATCACAAAATGGGCTCAGGAATATTTCCAGAGAATATTATCTGTAAACACAATTCACCGTGCCATCCGCTGTTGCCAGCTAAAACTCTATAATTCAAAGAAGAAGCCGTATCTAAACATGATCCAGAAGCGCAGACGTCTTCTTTGGACCAAGGCTCATTTAAAATGGACTGTGGCAAAGTGGAAAACTGTTCTGTGGTCAGACGAATCAAAATTTGAAGTTCTTTATGGAAATCAGGGACGCCGTGTCATTCGGACTACAGAGGAGAAGGACGACCCAAATTGTTATCAGCGCTCAGTTCAGAAGCTTACACATCTGGAAAGACACCATCAATGCTGAAAGGTATATCCAGGTTCTAGAGCAACATATGCTCCCATCCAGACGACATCTCTTTCAGGGAACACCTCGCATTTTCCAACATGACAATGCCAAACCACATACTGCATCAATTGCAGCATCATGGCTGCATCGAAGAAAGGTCTGGGTACTGAACTGGCCAGCCTGCAGTCCAGATCTTTCACCCATAGAAAACATTTGGCGCATCATAAAACGGAAGATATGACAAAAAAGACCTAAGACAGTTGAGCAACTAGAATCCTACATTAGACAAGAATGGGTTAACATTCCTATCCCTAAACTTGAGCAACTTGTCTCCTCAGTCCCCAGATGTTTACAGATTGTTGTAAAGAGAAAAGGGGATGTCTCACAGTGGTAAACATGGCCTTGTCCCGACTTTTTTGAGATGTGGTGTTGTCATGAAATTTAAAATCACCTAATTTTCTCTTTAAATGACACATTTTCTCAGTTTAAACATTTGATATGTCATCTATGTTCAATTCTGAATAAAATATGGAATTTTGAAACTTCCACATCATTGCATTCCATTTTTATTTACAATTTGTACTTTGTCCCAACTTTTTTGGAATCGGGGTTTATATATATATATATATATATATATATATGTAAATTTTCCAATCTTCCATAGTGCCCTGCTTTGGGAAGTGTCCAGGTTGCCATGTAAACAGCATCTCCCATCTGAGCTATGGAACTATCTAGCTCCTTCAGAGTTCATCTTGGTCTCTTGGTTGCTTCTTTGACTAATTCCCTCTTTATCTGGACACTGACTTTTGGTGGACAGTCATGGTTGTGCCATATTCTGTCCATTTTTTAAATAACGAATTTAATGATCAAAGTTTGGGATATTTTCATAGCCAAAGCCTGATTAATACTTTTCCAGGACTTTGTCCCAGATATGTTTTGATAGCAGTTGTGAACCATTCCTATTAGGGCTGGGACTTCAGCTCAGCCAAAACTTAGCCAGACACACCAAAAGAGCAACAGCGAAAAGGAATTTGCAAGAGATTAGAGGCAGGTTGTCAGGTCACCCCATTGTGTATAGTTGTCGATGTTGATTTTAATAGTAACTAAGTAAATTATAGGGAAATGCATACTTAAGTCTGAGTGAAAAATACTGGGGTGAGTGTGTGTAACCGACTATAACCAGTCAGTTGCTCTAATAATAGCTCAAAGTCTCTGTGTGGCTAATACAGTGGTGCTTGAAAGTTTGTGAACCCTATAGAATTTTCTCGATTTCTGCATAAATATGACCTAAAACATCATCAGATTTTCACACAAGTCCTAAAAGTAGATAAAGAGAACCCAGTTAAACAAATGAGACAAAATACTTGGTCTTTAATTTATTGAGGAAAATGATCCAATATTACATATCTGTGAGTGGCAAAAGTATGTGAACATTTGCTTTCAGTATCTGGTGTGACCCCCTTGTGCAGCAATAACTGCAACTAAAGATTTCCAGTAACTGCAGATCAGTCCTGCACACCAGCTTGGAGGAATTTTTGCCCATTTCTCTGTACAGAACAGCTTCAACTCTGGGATGTTGGTGGGTTTCCTCACATGAACTGCTCACTTCAGGTCCTTCCACAACATTTCATTTGGATTAAGGTCAGGACTTTGACTTGGCCATTCCAAAACATTAACTTTATTCTTCTTTAACCATTGTTTGAGAGAATGACTTGTGTGCTTAGGGTTGTTGTCTTGGTGCATGACCCACCTTCTCTTGCGATTCAGTTCATGGATAGATGTCATGACATTTTCCTTTAGAATTTGCTGTTATAATTCAGAATTCATTGTTCCATCAATGATAACAAGCTGTCCTGGTCTAGATGCAGTAAAACAGGCCCAAACCATGATACTACCACCACCATGTTTCACAGATGGGATAAGGTTCTATAGTATTGGACCAAGTGGGTGGAGCACAGAAGCATGGCAGGCCAGAACTGAATTCTCAATGAACTATTTATTGTTAGCTTTTCAGCCTTTTATCACTTCCCAGCCAAGCGCGTGCGTGCACACACACACACACACACACACACACACACACACACACACACACAATGCCACACGGCTTACGCCCGTATAATAATTCGAACGGGGAGAACCCCGTGGAGGCTTGTGGGACCTCTCGCACTGCAAATAACAGGGGCTCAAGCCATTTATCCCAGTTGCATGCGTCCTTGTTTACGAATTTTCTAATTATGTTTTTGAGGGTGCGATTAAACTGTTCGACTAAGCCATCCATTTGTGGGTGATAAACGCTGGTGCGGATAGGCTTAATTCCCAGTAACCCATACAGTTCGCACGGTGTGCGTGACATAAACGTAGTGCCTTGATCAGTCAGAATCTCTTTGGGCATTCCGACCTGGGATATGATGCGGAAGAGTGCTTCAGCAATACAACATGCTGAGATATTGTGAAGAGGCACTGCTTCCGGATATCGCGTTGCATAGTCTACCAGAACTAAAATAAAGCGATATCCGATCTAATGGCCCGACGAGATCCATCCCAATTCTTTCGAACGGGGTCTCGATTAATGGCAGAGGGCGCAAAGGTGCTTTTGGGATGGCTGTGGGATTTACTAACTGGCATTCGCGGCATGCCGTACACCACCTACAGACATCGCCTCGAATCCCTGGCCAATAGAACTGGGCCATTATTTGGGCTAGTGTCTTGTCTTGCCCTAAGTGTCCAGCCATGGGATTAAAGTGAGCCACCTGGAATATAAATTCCCGGTGGCTCTTTGGGATTAAAAGTTGGGTTATTTGTTCCTTAGTCTGAGTGTCCTGCGTCACTCAGTATAATCTATCCTTAATAATGGAAAAATAGGGGAAGGACGGGGTGGCGTTTGGCTGGAGCGTTTGACCATCGGTTACTCTCACTTGGTCAAACGCGTGCTGCAGAGTCTCGTCTCGTGACTGCTCTAACAGGAAATCCGCGAGGGATTCCCCAAGAGAGGGAGGAGGAGCTTGCTGCTCCTCACTCTGACGCGGTGATGACATAGATGGCTCTGTGACAGCTGCTCCCGCCAATGCCACTCTGGGACCTCCCCCTGCTGAATTATGGCAGGCCCCACTCTTCACCAAGTGCGTCATTAATTCCCGAAATCCCGGCCAATCAGTCCCCAAAATTATCGAGTGGGTAAGGCGAGGATTAACCGCCACCTGTACTCTAAATTTCTCCCCTCGAAACAGAATATGGACCGACACTAAAGGGTAGTTGTGAACATGCCTGTGCACACACAACACCTTCACCAATTGTGCTCTTCCCAATGCCTCATCTTGAACCAGGCTTTGGTGGATTGAGGTCTGATTACAGCTGGAGTCCACCAAAGCCTGATACGTATCCCCTTGGATACTCACCGGTATGCGATATGCTCTGGCCCGATCGAGGGCGGTCTCCGGCGCATCGGGGATCCGGACCACCATGCCCACCTCCATCGCCGAGCACGGACGCTGGAGGTGCCCTGGTTCCCTGCAGCGCCAGCATACCAGCCCAGGCTCTCTCTCTGCACCGATGTTCTGGAGATCACTCACCTGAGGGGGGAAGACACAGACACGGAAGTAGGAAACGGTAGGACACTGTGGATGCGGCGGGCCGGCTGGGGTGGATCCGGCCCCCACCTCCGCGGTGGGGGAATGGGGCGAGGGTGAGGAACAGAAGGGGGGAGAGAGAGAGGGGAGAGGGGAGAAGGGAAGACATGCTGTCCTGCCGTCAGAACAGCTGCCATATGGTCCTCTGCCAGCTCGATGGCCTGATCCAGTGACACCGGGCGATGGCACTGGACCCACTCTGCGGTTCCTTCTGGAAGTCGGGCGACGAATTGCTCCAGCACCACCAGATCGATGATTCCCTCGGCGTCGTGGTTGTCGGCCCTCAGCCACCGCCGGCAGGCGTCCTGGAGTTGTTGGCCAAATGTGAACGGCCAGCCAACCACCTCCAGGCGCAGCACGTGGAAGCACTGCCGCTGCTTCTCTGGGGTGCGACCCACGTGCTGGAGGACAGCCCTGCGGAGGGCCGCGTAGACCAGCTGGCTGTTAGCAGGGAGCTGTAGCGCGGCCAGCTGCGCCTCGCCCGTTAGCAGGGGGAGGAGGTGCGCCACGCGCTGTTCCACTGGCCAACCCCACGCCTCGGCTGCCTGCTCTAAAAGAGCAAAGAAGGCTTCGGGTCGTCCTGCAGACCCATCTTCATTAGGGTGAGGTGGGGAGGGTCCGCGGCGGTGGTGATCAGGGCCCCTGCCGACGCGAGCAGGTGCCAGAATGCCTGGCAATCTTCCTGTTGCGCCAGCACTGGGGCTTCAAAGCATTGTTCTTGCTCCTTCCAGAGTGTGATCAGTGCCTGGTGCTGGCTCTGTTGGGCCGTGGCAAGGGCATGGACCAGGTCCTTGAAGGGGGAGGACTCCATGTGGCCATTCCCTTCCGCACTTTCCCGGGTTTCGGCACCACTATAGTATTGGACCAGGTGGGTGGAGCACAGAAGCACGGCAGGCCAGAACTGAGTTCTCAATGAACTATTTATTGTTAGCTTTTCAGCCTTTTATCACTTCCCAGCCACGCGTGCGCATGCGCACATACAAACACACACACACACACATAAAGGGTGCGGTCACTGGGGAAGACACACAAACACAGGTTAATCCCCATCAGGTGCAATGATTCCACCACTTACCTTCCCTGACTCCGATTTCCATTCACAGACCGACGCTTGGCCATGCCCCGCTGCCACAGGTTCTTATGCTGGAATGCAGTATTTTCCTTTCTCCAAACATAACGCTTCTCATTTAAACCAAAAAGTTCTATTTTGGTCTCATCTGTCCAAAAAACATTTTTCCAACTGGCTTGTCCACGTGATCTTTAGCAAACTGTAGCGGAGCAGCAATGTTGTTTTTGGAGAGCAGTGGCTTCTTATGAACATTAACATTAGCCAATGTGAGAGAGGCCTTCAGTTGCTTAGAAGTTACCCTGGGGTCCTTTGTGGCCTTGCCGACTATTACACGCCTTGCTGTTGGAGTGATCTTTGTTGGTTGACTACTCCTGGGGAGGGTAACAATGGTCTTGAATTTCCTCTATTTGTACACAATCTCTCTGACTGTGGATTGGTGGAGTCCAAACTCTTTAGAGATGGTTTTGTAACCTTTTCCAGCCTGATGAGCATCAACAACGCTTTTTCTGAGGTCCTCAGAAATCTCCTTTGTTCGTGCCATGATACACTTCCACAAACATGTGTTGTGAAGATCAGACTTTGATAGATCCCTGTTCTTTAAAAGAAAAGAACACCCATTTTTAAAATACAGTTATGAAGATAGATTATGATATAAACTAACGATTCATGTGAATAATTGAAAATAAGGAGCTTATACAACTAAGATACTCATCTCCAAAAGTCACGTTTTAATGCAGAATGGATGATTTCATGGAGGCCACCATTGAAAATATTTTAACCAATCAGAAAAATCCCCCCAATCATTCCCGGCAGTGCTCTGATGTCATTTGAGCGCAAGACACAGAAGCGCATACTCCGCATAGCGAGTAAGACTTGAAGCTGCCTCTGGCTGGAGATTATTTCATTAAAAGTTTATATGAAAAAAAATTGAGATTCCATTTCTCTAACAAAAAAGTAGAGGGGGAAAGATAATACTGATGTCACTGATAAACAGAGAGGGAATAGTGAACAGCTGATCTACTCATATGTGACTGAATGAGGGAAATAACTTTTCATATTTATATCCCCAGTAAAAGTACTGCTGCCATGACAGCCTCATTCTGCGGACTGTAATCTCGCTAGACGACCTACAAACAGATCTGCATACAATCTGACTTACCTAAATCTGTCCAAGAGGCAAGTGCATGAGTTTTTACAAGTTTCTGGCAGCATAAGCACTCATTAGCATGCTTAGCATATTCTCGACTCATTCATGAAAAACTTCCTCATCAAGAAGTCACCAGGCTAGCCTACCATAATCACCATAGTAGACAGTCCAACCCCTGTGGCAACGCAGAAAGAGGGTAAACAAACACAGCTCATTTGCTCAGAAAATTTTGAAGAAAAATTTTCACTCAAACAACTCAGATGCACCGGCATTAGGAATACTGTACAAGCCAGTGCTGAATCCAGATGCGGTTCCCACAATCTTCGGCCAAAAAGCAAACAAGACAAACAAGACAACATGGGCAGTAGACTGCAAAAGAGAACTTCAAAGGGTAAGAAAACACTTTTTATGGCTTCCCTAACTTTTTTATTAAGCGTGATATGTTATTTTTAGGGCTGTCGAAGTTAACGCGATAATAAGGCATTAACACGATCTCAATTTATCGCGATTTTAAAAAATAGTGCCGTTAACGCAAATTCTAATTTGGCCCTGCGAGTCACCCGTGGTTCATATTGAGGCTTGTCGCGCACTGCTTCAATAAAAGTGTGAGTGATGGAGAAAGGTCTGTTAAACGGGAAGTTTCATTTCAAAAGTTTCATTTCAGAAGAAGAGTGTGATTGAGTTGGTTTTGGTATGCACTTTGCAGTTCTAAAATACTTTTGTAAAGTGAGATTTCAGTATGCTGTAGCACTGTGATATGACACCAAATGTCTTTATTGAAGTCCAACTGCAATTTATTTTTGTTTGCACAGTACTGTGAAGTCCTATAGGCTGTGACTGAATACAACTCCAGCACAATTGAAGTTTTATTTCATTTTTATTTTCTTTTGTCATACATGTCTGAACTGAGACACAGTAGTATGTAACTACATGTTTTATATTTGAGACTACAGCTCCCTAATCCATCACAAAATCCAATTTTGTGTTTTGTATGTTCAGTACTGCCTAGTATGTGAGTGAATAAACTCCCTTACCATTTTCTCTTATCCCAGCAGTTTTTAACAAGTACTTTTAGCATAAAATGTGTTCACCATTTTAATTGTAACATTTCACTTTAAAAGCTTTATTCATTTACATAGATTTTAAAAAATGTGATTAATCGCGATTAACTATATGAAATTCTGAGATTAATCGCGATTACATTTTTTAATCGTTTGACAGCCCTAGTTATTTTGAGTTTCTTTGGGCATAAACGTAATAAACAAACAGCTGATGCAGCTAAGCGGCTTGATGTTTGTTGGGTGTCTTGCTTTGATTTAGTGTTGTCAGAAAAGCCTAGGTAATGACTAACTGGAACTCTATAAATATTGTTCACTTGTGTGTAACTAATTGATATGGTAATGCCTGTTTATCATGAGGGGCGGCATGGTGGTGTAGTGGTTAGCACTGTCACCTCACAGCAAGAAGGCTCTGGGTTCAAGCCCAGTAGCCGGCGAGGGCCTTTCTGTGTGGAGTTTGCATGTTCTCCCTGTGTCTGTGTGGGTTTCCTCCGGGTGTTCCGGTTTCCCCCACAGTCCAAAGACATGCAGGTTAGGCTAATTGGTGGCTCTAAATTGACCGTAGGTGTGAATGTGAGTGTGAATGGTTGTTTGTCTCTGTGTCAGCCCTGCAATAACCTGGTGACTTGTCCAAGGTGTACCCCGCCTCTCGCCCATAGCTGGGATAGGCTCCAGCTTGTCTGCGACCCTGTAGAACAGGATAAGCGGCTACAGATAATGGATGGATGGATGGATGTTTATCATGACCATCATCATTATTCGTGTCATTGTCCAAAATACTCAAGGAAATCAATGAAGAAATGTCACTGGCACTATATGGTCCATTTTGTCAGATATGGGTGTGTATTGTAAGTGACATTACACTTTATGGAAATCATTCGGAGTTCTTTTAGGTATACATGAATTTGTTTGTGGAATAGCCGATCTTGATCAGTGCAATCTAGTCAAACATGTGATCATTTTAAGAAACAGGTGAAACAGTTTTTATGGAGTAAATTCCAAACCCAGTTTTATGATGTGTATATAACTAATTTTTAATCATTTTGGTGCCATTTCTGTAATCTAGATGTACTCTGTGATAATTACAGTTAGCATATTTTATGACTTTCCTCTTTGTTTATACAATTTTGTCAATTTATTATTGTCTTTTATATTTTATTGTTTCCTGCTGTCATCAAGAGGACCACATTGGAAATAAGTTTATTTTATACTTTGTGTTGTCCTTGGTGCTATTTATACTGTATCTTTTTACATGTATGAATTTTACCAAATAAATCCATACCATACCAGCAGCTCGGGTGTTTCTGGCAATATTTCCACCTTTTTCGTACAAGTGCATCTTCCTGTAATGTTCACATGAATCCTATATAGTAAAGCAGTGTTTGTTTACCCTCTTTCTGCGTTGCCATGGGGGTTGGACTGCATACTACGGTAATTATGGTAGGCTAGCCTGGGGACGTCTTGATGAGAAAGTGTTTCATGAATGAGTCTAGAGCATAGCACGGTGGTGTAGTGGTTAGCACTGTCGCCTCACAGCAAGAAGGTCCTGGGTTCGAGCCCAGCGGCCAATGAGGGCCTTTCTGTGTGGAGTTTGCATGTTCTTTCCATGTCCACGTGGGTTTCCTCCGGGTGCTCCGGTTTCCCCCACAGTCCAAAGGCATGCAGGTTAGGCTAATTGGTGGCTCTAAATTGACTGTAGGTGTGAATGGTTGTCTGTGTCTATGTGTTAGCCCTGTGATGACCTGGCGACTTGTCCAGGGTGTACCCTGCCTCTCGCCCATAGTCAGTTGGGATAGGCTCCAGCTTGCCTGCGACCCTGTAGGACAGGATAAGTGGCTACAGATAATGGATGGCTGGATGGAGTCTAGAGCATGCTAATGAGTAGTATAGCACATAGTTTCAGCCTTATTTTACAGGTAAAAAGTTCAGGTTTGTCCATAAGTCAGGATTGCAGCTCATTAATACACTATTTCAGATGTATCCATCCATCAAATCCACCCTCCCACCCACCCTGGACCCCTTCCAGTTCGCATACAGGGCCCGACGCTCCACAGAGGATGCAATCTGCTCTGCTCTTCACCCAGCCCTCACTCACCTGGAGAAAAAAGATTCATATGTGAGAATGCTGTTCATTGACTTCAGCTCAGCATTCAATACCATAATACCCCAACAGCTGATCTGCAAACTGGGCAAGCTGGGCCTCAGTACCTCCCTCTGCAACTGGCTACTAGACTTCCTCAGCAAGAGACCACAAGCAGTACGTGTCGACAACAACACCTCGAGCACCATCACGCTAAGCACAGGAGCTCCACAAGGCTGTGTGCTCAGTCCTCTGCTCTTCACCCTGCTGACACACAACTGCAAAACAACCTACAGTACCAACCATCTGGTGAAGTTTGCAGACGACACAACTCTGGTGGGTCTCATCACCAATGGTGACGAGACGCACTACAGGACTGAGGTGGACCTTCTGGCCAAGTGGTGCAGAGACAACAACCTCCTGCTGAACGTCAGCAAGACAAAGGAGATTGTTGTCAACTTCCAGAGAGGCCACAGCCAACACCTGCCACTGGCCATCGATGGTGCTGCTGTGGAGAGAGTGAGAAGCACAAAATTCCTTGAAGTGCACATCAGCGAGGACCTCTCCTGGACCAACAACACTGCATCACTGGCCAAGAAAGCCCAACAGCACCTCTACTTTCTGCGCAAACTGAAGCACGCCAGTGCCCCACCACCCATCATGACTACGTTCTACAGAGGGACTATTGAGAGCATCCTCTCCAGCTGCATCACTGTATGGGGCGGGAGCCGCACTGACCAGAACAGGAAATCCCTGCAGCGTATAGTGAACACAGCTGGGAAGATCATCAATGCACCCCTCCCCTCCCTGCAAGACATATACACCACCCGCCTCACCAGCAAAGCTCTCACAATCGTGAGAGATGAGACTCACCCAGCACATAACCTGTTTAGCCTCCTGCCCTCTGGAAAGAGGTACAGGAGCCTCCGGTCCAGAACCACCAGACTCACCAACAGCTTCATCCACCAGGCCATCAGGATGCTGAACTCCCTCCCCTCTCTCCCATCACTGACAGCTCCACCCACCAGACAGCCAAGAAGTTAGGATCTTGCCCCCCCCCACCCCCGCATGGGAAAGACTCTGACTCAGAACCCCCCCCACACATACACACACGGAAAGACTCGAACTCAGGAAAGACTCTGACTATGGAACTGCACTATGTGACTTTGCACCTTTACCTGCACTACTTCACTTTTTTTACACACCATACACTGTTTCTTGTTGCTGCTGCCCTCCACGGAAAAGACTTCTCTATGGAACTACACATGTGACTTTGCACCTTACCTGAACTATCTCATAAGAACTGCCTTGGGCCCTGCAATATAACAACTTACCATATGCTGCTTCTGAATGCTGCTACTGTGATAACCTCAACTGGACTGCCCTGGACTGTGCTGTACTGTACTGTCTTGTATACTAGTCTTGTTTTTATCTTCCTGTCTTTAAAGCAGATTATTTTTTCTAAATGTTAAATTTTTAAATGTTAAATGTTTCAATTGTTTTTTTTTAATCATTACTTTATTATTACTTATTGCTTGTTACACTGTTATTGGTCCTGTCTTGCACTTTAATGTTTGTCTTGTTAATGTCAGTCCTATGTTTGTCTATGTCTTTGCATGGGATAGAGAGAAACGCAATTTCAATTTCCTTGTATGACCTGTGCATATGAAGAAACTGACAATAAAGCTGACTTGAACTTGAACTATAGTGAAAAAATCAACATTGTCAGCTTAGTAGACCTTTCGCTTTGCCCCTTCAGTACACTCAACCTTGCACCCAAATGATATCATGCATCGCCCTTCCAACAGGCAACATGGCAGCCTCCTGGTGGCATTAGAGCAGCAATACAAAAACGCTCATAACTTTCTTATAAATGGTTAAACATGCCTGAAACTTTTCTTACGGGTTCTCAATATTACAAGCTACCAACCCATGCATGTATTACTTTGCATATTCTATTCCTTTAACCCTTTGATGCAAAGCATGGGTCAAAAGTGACCCGGCTGAGTTTTTATCTTCTATACCTTTGCAATAAATTAATTCCATCATTCGGTATTCAAGGTATTCCTCAATTAACTTGTTTTTGATCATCATACATCCTTATTTTATTTTTTCCTTTCTTACTTTTTGAATAAAAACCCTTTTTGTATCACTACTCTTCTAATGCACAACATGGGTCAAAAACGACCTGCATTCATTTTCCAGGTCATTTCATGTATGACTGAGTGTTTCTATGATATACTTTTGAAATAAATTCATTTTGTCATTTACTTTTCCAAATATGCAGTAAATATCTTGTTTTTGTTTAGCACAAATCATCATTTTTATTTTTCCTTTCTTAAGTTATGAACAAGCACAGCTTTTGTAATTCTACATCAAGTTTACACACATGGGTCAGAAACGACCCGCATGCATTTACTACAGCGTTTGGTGGGAACTGTGAATTGTGCTTGTGTTTCACATTTCACATTTCACAGCTCAGCACAGTGCCCTTTGCCCATCTAATACATGTAAGTAATGTTTTTCAATTGTTCTAACATTACCTTAGAAAAAAATTGATTATGTTTAGGTTACCTTGAGAGTGAATAGATTACTTGTCAGAAAGTTACAAGTAATTACTATTAGCTACCTAGCTGTTGGCATATTCTACTTTAGTTAGCTAATTTTATTGTAGTTGGCTTAGCTAACTACATAGTTAATAAATAAATAACTGGCCCCATTCACTGCTAAAGTAATTACTTGAAACAAATTATTATTATTATAGTATCAAGACATTTAATTTTAAATCACACTTGGATGACCCATGTGTAGTAATAAAAGTATTTTTGTTCATAAAGTAGGAAAGAAAAAATTAAATTAATGATTTGTGGTAATTAAAAGCAAGATATTTAAAGAATACTTGGAATATTCAATCATAAAATAAATTGATTTCAAAAGATAGAGCAAAGAAAAACTCAGTCAGCATGAAATAACCTGGAAAATGAATGCGGGTCATTTTTGACCCATATTGTGCATTAGAAGGGGTGTGCATCTGTGTAAAATATAGATCAACTAATATCTGTATTGGCATTCGTCTTTATCCCCTTTGGACGCAAGGAAAAATGCTATGGAACTTCATGCTATGGAACTTCATGTGTACAATTGTACACATTATGTCTGAAGGGGATATAGAATTAATATTTCCATTTTCCAAGTCTGAGAAGATGAACAATAAATGTCAATGTTGAACCTCCAAGCTGTAAACTTATTAAAAAATGACAAAAATTCTGAAATGACATAAACACACTTAGTCTCGAAAAGCATGAGTCACTCACCTGACTGAGGAGGGGTCATTGCTGGAATCTTTGTACCAGCAGCGTAAGGCCTGCTTCCTGGAGCCTGACATCCAAAGGAAAGAGCAGTAACTTAGCACTGTTTTGGAAGGCATATCATTGTCACTCTTGCTTCAGAGGATAATTTCACGTCAAATCTGTACATTTGTACTTTCTAAAAGCACCTCTGTAGCCATAAATACTGTGCTGTGCTCATCCCTGGGCTTACTAATGATCATACTATACTTTCTTTCAAAACACATCTTACTGTTTTTCCTTTATTCTTCCTCAACTGTATACTGTAATGATTTACATTCCCATGCTCTCGAAGTTTCTCCCTCATGTCTTCTCAGAGAGTTTTTCCTTGCCATGTTGCCTCTGGCTTGCTCATGACAGACTGAAATCTACATCCTGTAAAGATTTCTGTAAAGCTGCTTTGTGAAATATCTGTTAAAAATGCTATACAAATAAATTGCTAAAACAGTATCCTTGTGCTTTACTTATTGTAAGCTTTTATTGAGTAGTTTGCATATTTCCCTTGTAAGGTATGATAAGGATAACATGACAAAGATATACATTTATATTCATGCACTAAAAAAGACAATCATAAATTGTGTCTACTGTCAGTAAATAATCAGTTATTACAAAAGTGTATTGCTGCCATGCCAGAAAAAAAAAATGGATCACAATTGTGTTATAATGTGAAAAGTTTGTGATAGCAAGATATTTTTCATGTTTTAACAAGACATTTTCACATTATAACAAGATATTTTCATGTTATTATGACATACAGACTTATCACATTATAACAAGACAAGACTATTAGGCTATGACATGAAACTCGTGTTTGAATGAGGAAACAGTTGGTGGAGAACAGACAAACTGAGGAATATGCCTCATTACATGATTTGATTAAGTTCTACTTCATGCTTGGGTTGAGATATAGTGAGATTCTGCTGTTATTGTAAGGAGTATGCATAAGATAAATAGTACTGTATATTATTATAATAAGAAAAATTTCTTGTTATTACATGATAAGTTTGCATGTCATAACGCAAAAATATCTGGTTATAACATCAAAATACACTACAACCCCACTATAGCAAACTCTTTTACTGTGAACTATCGCATATAATGAACTAAGTTCATGTCCCCCGCCTTTAGGGACAATGAGTTGGAGTCTTAAAAAACATCATTGTGTCACATCCATGTGTGTTGGTGCTCAGAGCTCACACTGCAGATTACAATATGTGCACAGTGTCATAAGGACTAATTACAGTACTATGCACCTGTTCTGGATTAGAGCGCAATCACAGCGTGAGCTTATAAGGACCAGTGTTTCCCCTACCATTATATTGGGGGGAGTGCTTCCCCCCCCCAACGGGACCCTGCACCCTCCCAAAAGCCACACACACACACACACACACACACACACACACACACACACACACACTTTAAGGTCCGAAAAAAACAGGAGTGCAGTTCTATTGTAAAAATTGTTCTAGTATTCTAAAATAAATGTGAAAGACTTAAATATGACTCGTTTAACTGTTTGTTCAGATTCTAATGCTCTGTAATAGAAGCCACGGGGAGGGGTCCTGCAGGTGACCATCCTCATCCAGCACCCTCCCAAACCAGTAAACTCAGGACTCTCTAAACACACAGACTTGGCAAAGTATACGCGTTGTGCCTAGTGTCTCACATTACCAAGCCTTGTATTGTATCTGTGTATTGCCTTTCTGGTTTTGACTTTGTTTTGTGTATTTGGACTATGTCTTTTGTCTTTGCTGCCATCATTCTGTTTGTGCCTCACGTGATCACTGCCCGTTTCATGACCCTGTCTTTGTCTTATGTTTTTTGAACTGTTTGCCTGCCTGTTTGTAAATAAACACTCTTCCTGCAATTACATCCGTCATTCGCCTGCTTACATGACACACTGAGCCATGCGCTCCTCTTCCCACCAGAGACAAACAATAAGTAATTAAATCCACAGTCAAGTTAAAAATACATGTTAACACCAAAAAACAAAGGCTTAATGAGCCTTGCTTAGGTGTAGATCACAAACAATTATCGAGAACGGTGATAAAAAAAAATCAATAAAATGACTGCTGATACTGCTAAACTAAACACCTAGTTAAAGCGAGCTGATGGCATTTTTATACCCCCCACCCAGCCCTCTGGTGCAACATAAATGATATCATTGGTAATTTACATATGAACACATGAATTAACTGAATGGTGAAGATTTAGAAAACATAGCGAGTCAGTGGATGGACTGACAACAATATACTGGTAACCTCTGTCATTTCTATAACAGATGAGGAAACTATCGCCTCCGTTTGTGATCCTTTAACTCAGTCAGTGAGTCCAGGGCCGCTGACAGCTTTGGCTGGGCCCGGGACAAAATGCTCTGAATGGGCCCCCCCAACAACCCCCCCCCCCCCCCCCCCCCGGGCCAACCCACACACACACCCACCTCTCTTATCCCAGTCTCTACTCACTCCAACCCTTAAATGACAGGTATTCAAAAACCATTCAACCGGTCAACAACCATTTCATTTTAGCATTTCAACATTTTTACAGTTTTAACATTTTAACATTTCCTTAGTCTGCAACTATTCAGGTGCGAAATGCAATGCGCCGGACTTTTGTTGTGCGTGCGTGCGTACTGTCCAGTGTGAAAAGCAGAGAAGAACACACCGCTCGAGAAACGGCGGGATATGATTGCGGGCTAATGTGAATATTCTTAGCTTCAATCAGATATATGACACAATGTTATTAAGCCGTTGTGGTTATGAAATGATTCAATGCCCTGTGCGTTTGATATGGTGTTCAGTGTGACTTGCTCTCCCCTCGTTTGTAACATGAATTGCATGCCGCGTGTGCCTTGGTTGGGGTTACTTTACGGGGCGGGAAAAAGTTGGCTGTGTCTTACCTGGCTCAGCTGCCCCACTGCCTTTGCTAGTACCTGCTGCATCATCCGAATCTTTTTTAAAATATTTATGCAGTGAGCCCCTGAGTCTCTTGGTTTCTTCCTCTCTTTTCTTTTCTGTGCTCCTGACTTGTGCATGTTGGCAAATGGCACGCTGATTGTCAAAGCGCTATGATCGAACGATGTCGTTTTTTTCCCCTTAATCAAAGAGTCAGACCAAACCATTTTTGCATTAGGGGTGGTAGGGGGTTCTTGACGCCTTTTTCAAAGACAATAAAGGCAAAAGATCTAGAAATCATTTATTGAATGCAAATATAGCACATTTCTCCCCCAAATCAACACAATTTGAAATGAAATAAAATAATCGCAACTTCATGAGAGCCCAGTTCTGGGCCCCCCCCATTCCTGGGCCCGGGACAACATACCCGTTTGTCCCCCCCTGTCGGCGGGCCTGAGTGAGTCAGTCAGTGATAGTGACTCAGAAGGAGAAATTGATGATAAGGAGAATGTGCCTATAATTTTGTGTATAACATGAGTGGTGTAACAAGTGGGTCCATTTTAGCATTACAAACTTTCCAGTATAGTATACTCTTTGGATGTCCCCCAAGGAATTCGTTATAACAGGGTTGCAGTGTATCTTGTTAAAACATGAAAAACATCTTGCTATCCCCATAAACTTTTCAGGTTATAATGTGATACTGATCCATTTTTCTTTTTCTGGAGTGGCAGCAATATGCTTCTGTAATGCTAACCATAGACTAGAAGACTTGAAAAGACCCGGAAAAGACTTTTAAAAGTCTAAAGTCTGACACCCTCTCACATCTAAAGACAATGCATCATTAGTCACAGCGTTATGCCAGCAAGATTACAACTTGCAACTTTTCAAGTGATTATCTATGATCATTTGAAGATAAAGTGATTAATATTATCTATGATAAGATTAAACACTTTTGATTTTATTGGAATGTCAATACAAGTAAAAGACTGACTTAAGACTCCTGACCACCTTACACCAAATGATTGAGGTTAAGGGAGTGTGCCCCAGCTCTAGCAAAACTCTCAAGATTTTATTCCGACACTGGTAATTTGTCTGCAACAGTGAAATCGCATGAAAAGTCATTTGGTGTAAGGCCAGCACAAGTTATATTGGGCCAAAATCACTTTTAAAATGTAGCTCACACCTTACATGCAGTAAATGTGTCAGTAAATTATTTAATTGTGGACGATGGAGAGTCTACTGTTAGTCAAAATTGAAGAAAAGCATATCACCACTGCGGTGGAAGTGTAGATTAAGCCATTTTCAGCAGAAGCAGAGGAGACATTTGCTCAGCAACTATACTCACCCTTGGCCCAGTCCCTGTTTGTAAAGCACTTTTAGGTGCTGAAAGAGAACTAGAGGAAGCTGAGGGTTTTTTCGCAATGTTGGAGGGTCTTTTTAAGGAGGATACTCTAGCTTTGGCAGGAGGTGCTTTGAGTGTCTTTGTGCCATAAGATGAAAATGACTGAATCAAAAGAATATAGATAGTGAACAAAATATTGAAAAGGTGAGGAGTGGAGGGATTATAAAAACAAATAATGTAAGAAAACAAAAGGATTGCTTACCCGTTTCTCAGTGTCATTGTCAGTCTTGGCTTGAGCTACCAAAGAGAAAGATGTGGGTCAAAACAATTTGTTCAATTTTTTTTCCTGCTCAGATTGGCTCTATTATACCAGAATAGGCACATGTACCACAGGGAACTGCCATGCTTTGAGAGTTCCTAGAGAAACTGCTTTTCCTGTATTTGATATACTGAGTATAGAAGTGCATGTAGGAGAGGATTTTAGCAGTTCTATTCTGTTAATAACGATGATGTAGCGATGATCACAAGAACACACAAACAAATTCATGCAGTTGTGACATGCTAAATGGACTTGTGGAAATGTGGCCAGCAAAAATGTGGCCTTCATCAATCAGCACAGAAAAAGGCCACATTACTGTCAACCAAGATCAAAGCACGGCAGGGTGACAGAAGTTATATGAAAGAAAAGCTTAAATATTTGTGGGGCAACAGGCAATTTCCTTCAATGCTGCATCTATTTCGCTGGACATTCTTTACAGCAAAGGACAATGCAGTACAGCTTAAAATAGCTCTGAAAAGCAGAGGCAGAAGGAAATAAAACAAGAGAGACTAGGCTGGGATTTGGGATTGATTAACAAGACATCACAGACCTTTGAACTGAGATACGGGTACACGAGATTTTCTAGTTGGTGAGCCATAGGAAGTGACTGGAAAACTGGTTGAGTCCTTCAAAAGAGGAATGACTTCTTTTCCTTCTGTCTTGAGGCTTCCAGGGTGAAGTGCCAATTGAGTGCTCTGGTCTTCAACTGAATCACTGTAATTACCTTCATGCAGTACCAAATAAGAGTCTCTCAGTGACACTGAAGTCAGACACTGTATGTGGCTCTGTGGTAGTACTGTAGCACTGACAAATTCCTGCTTCAGTGAAGTACTTCCTTGGTCATGGTCACAGCTTGGATCCACTGATAAATTGACATTGGAACAATGCAAGGTGCCCATACTGGGTATATCTTTATCTCCAAATTGTGTCATCTTCTGTTGATCTGTCACAGTTTGTTGCCCATCCTTAGGACCTTTCTCAGTGGAATCAATGCAGGGTTGTTGGAGAAATTCTTCAGAAACAGAAACACTCTCACGTTCTCTGATCTTGTCCCCAACAGCTGTGAGATCTTCCAGGGCTGCACTGCGGATTAAGAAGGAGACAGGAAGGTCGTTCTCCAGGGACAGGCTTCTGGTGCGATCAGGACTGACCAGTCGATGCTGCAGATGCTTCGATGGACCACTCCAGCTGGTCATCAGAAAATGTTCTTCTTCTTCTGGTATACTCTGGTCTATAAAACCTCGACCCATGTCTTGCCAGTCTTCATCATAACCCCCTGAAGAGAAGTCAGCTGCTACATCTGGAAATATTGCCGTACTTGTTTTCAGAGTCCATGGTATATCATCATTTGGATTTCCTGGCCTAATGGAACTCTTATTATTCAGGCATCATAAAAACAAGGACACAGCTAATCATTGTTGATTAGTTATGTCCAATTAATCAGTGCCACTTTTCCACAAGAAGAGAGAACTGATTTAATATGAACAGAACTCAGACAAGATTAAAAAAAAAAGCAATGGGATGGTAAAATCATTATTTTGTTAGCCCTGTTAACCATATGAATATGAACATACATAAGAGTTGAAAGGTGCAAATAAAGGGCATTCTGTGACTACTTTTATTTCCACACTATATGTTAAAGAAAACTAGTCTATATGTTACACAAACAAAGTGTCACAAAGATTAATGTGGCATGGTGTGATGTACAGTCATGGGAAAAAGAAAGTACACCCTATTTTTATTCTTTCCCCAAAGAGTAAACCAACATTCAGAAACCAGCTGGAGAAAAACAAGTACACCCCATAAGTCAATAACATTAAGAACCACCTTTATCAACAATTGGTGTTGGAATGGCAAGTCAAAGTCCAGACCTCAACCCCATTGAGATGTTTGGATGTTTGGGTGGGATCTTAAGAGAGCTGTCCTTAAACCCTCATACATCAATGAACTGAAGCAATTTTGTAAAGAAGAGTCTGATAAAATGTCTCTACAGCCATGTGATAGACTGATAAACTCCTACAGAAAATGTTTGCTTTATGTTATTGTTCCTAAAGGTGGTTCTCCATGTCAGTAGATTATAGGGGGCACTTGTTTATTCCCACCTGGTTTCTGAATGTTGGTTTACTTTTTGGGAAAAAATGACTACATATTGAAATCTGTTAGTTTTTTGTCTTGCCAATTGATATTATTTATTCATAGAATTTGGTGAGAACCAAGCAATTGTTATTTAGGCCCTGAAAAATAAAAATCTCAAGTTGAAGGAGGGTACGCTTTCTTTTCCCCATGACTGTACAAGCATTTAGCAGACGATCTTATCCAGAGTAACATACAACATACCCAGAGCAGCTTGGGTATTAGGCACCTTGCTCAAGGGCATTTCAGCCATTCCTGCTGGCCCAGGGAATTGAACCAGTGACCTTTTGGTCCTAAAGCTGCTTCTCTAACCATTACGCCATGGCTTCTCCAGTACTTATACAGTATTAAATAGTGAATAGATAGGGTTGCTCCTATTCCAGAACTGAGTATCAGAATTGGGCCAATAATGGCCTGAAAGGCTGGCTCAGTAAGGCAATTTGCCATAGTTTCCAGAGTTTCATTGGTTCAGAACACAACACAAATGGTTCGTGTGAACATATAATAACAGCTCCACACCATCATTTCAACATTATTTGATGTTTTGAATAGCTTAGCAACAGAAGTTTATCGTATGGCTGAATATTCTTTTATAATAGAGATATAAAATTGGTAAAATGGGGATCAGTGCATCCCTACTACTAGACTCTGAAAAACAAACATGATTTAATAAAAGAGACGAAATATAAACAGTACCTGTTGGAGATGAACCTGTGGGTCCTCCTGCTTGTTCATAAATGGCATGCATCCATAAGGGGAGAAAAAAGCAGCCATTAGAGAATTGCAATTTAAATCCATTTTCTTACGAATGCACACCAGGAAAAAAGGAAAACTGGGAAGGTAGCTGCAATAAACTGCAATTGCTTGAATGCTGACAGGCATAGATCATTTTCAAGCTTTTAAATGCATTAAATGCATCACACCCATGTCACTGTGGCCATTAGAGCAAGGCTTGCTGTGATAAATGAATGAGAAACTCCACTACATTATCTCCTGATTGAAAGAGTGTAAAACATTCAGCATATCAGCCATGATATTAAAACACATTGTGTTAGTTATTCAGTAGAGCAATGCTCTGGCTTGCGAGGAACATTCATACAGAAAGGGAAAAGAAATGCCAGAAAAGTAAGGAATACAGTCTCTAATGTGGATACCCCAAAGCAGATAGCTGCTGTAAAAGCAACACAAAGACAAAAGGTTGTGGACGTTAGTAATTGGTCCAAGGCGAAACCATAGCATTCCAGCAAAATCATCGATCATGAAAGGCAGCAATCAGTGGTTGGTGGCGCGTACCACTCTGCCCATTTGAATCAGCAGGAGCAGACGCTGGCTGAGCTTCTCCATGTACTTCTGCAGAATCCACCAACCCGTCTATTAGACAACAGTTGAGACCCTTAAATTAGTCAGTACCAACGACAGCTGCAGGTTAACTCTTTCAGGGCAAAAAGTAAAATGAGTAGTAGACTTGTTTATACTGTATTTGTTTTTCTATTATATCTTCAGGGTGAATAATAAAACACATATAAAAAGTATTAGGAGTAAAGGTAAAATGCAGGACACAATTAGATTGGGTTGTCTATGAAGATTGTCTAATGTTTGGACTGTTTCACAATCATGATTATCTTTTTGAATAAAACTAACTAACTCCTTCAACTAGGTCCAGTGTATATATGCTGAAGTTTCTTATACCTTATTTTACAGGGACACACCAGCCCTACAGCAGTAATGTCTCTTACAAGTTCAAATAAATCTGTTTGTAAGAGTAAATTGCAATCTCAGTTTTGACCTTGTGGTCATTTCATTTAATTCTCCTTTAATTATTACACTTAGATTTTACTGGTTAAATTCAGAATTGCATTTTTTAGTACTAACTAGGTTTTACTTTGGGATGTATACAGTACTTTCATTCACAATAGAAAAGATATTTAATTGGAAGTTACATTTTTTGTAAACTAAGGTGGTGTTTACATTAGACCGTATCAGCGGATCATCAGATTAATGTTTTTAAAATGATTCGCGTGCACACAGCAACGCCAATACACGATTCGCGTGCACACAGCAACACCAATACACGGATACGCTAATCACATGACTAATTCGGCACGTAAGTTGAAATGTGTCAGTGCAGCTCAGCGCTTCCTCCTCAGCGGCTGCGCTCCAAATCACTCCGCCCTGAACAGCGAGTGCCCTCTGGAGGGTGCGCACTCCGGCCCTGCGCAGCTCACAGAGCGCGTGAGTGAAGCGCACGAGCAGTGATTCGGGACTGAGCAGCTGTGTGTGTGATCCCAGTACATATCGGGCATGCGCAAGTCACTCACCACTTGCAAGTGGAAGGATGGCAAGCCTAAAGACAATCATAACTACACAATGGGCAGTATTTGCATCTTACCATGAACAACATTAAGAATGACAAAGCAAAGCATTATATTCATACTTTTATACTCTTTAATGAAAAACAAAAAGGTGATACAAGGCAGAAACAATAGCAGGAAGTGAAGTCCGCGCCGTTTTTCAGCAGTCGCGTCACATGACCAACGTGGCATGAACAACGCCAGCGAATCAGGAAGGTGGATGTCACAGTGACGTTGTCCAATGACGACGTCAGCTAGAGCTCAGCACTGCGTTTCCTCGTATCTCAATGTTTACACAGCACCGGATCAGATACGAACTGGGTTGAATACGTGGGCCCTGGCGGATTCAAGTTGTTCCGCCTGTGGAGTCGTTTCCCGGCATTTTAATGTGAACGGACAGTGCATCCGCGACGAAAACGAGACGGATACGGTCTAATGTAAACACCACCTAAGTGCCTCCTTTGTCCATCAGAAATGTCCTCTCTGGAACTCATTCAGCATATGATGAGTTTGTAAATGATTTTTAATAAAATGTTGGTCTCTTTTGAAGCAGAATACTCCACAGTAAAAAAACAGGACTTGAAACAGATGTGAGACATATTTGCAGCAGAGCTTCACATGTGGTTGAAATGTGAGTCTGTCTAAAAAATCTGAGGTTGATTTTTGGACTATTGTGCACCTGAAAAAAAATATAACCTGATTGTAAAACTGCCCATATATCGATTTATAATTATGCAACAAAGGTTCATTCTAGGAAATAAGATGTTAAACTGATGTCTGTTATTTCAGCAAAGTTTGATGTAAAATGATGATTCTGTGAATGTTTCCAAGCACTTAAAACATATATGCAGAACCATGACCTCACTTTTTGTTTATAGATGCCTTGAGACCTCAAGAATGGTACAGGAATAGTTTTAGCATTAACAATAAATCTAATATAGTAATTTTTACAATTAAAGTGATTCATATAGGTAGCAGTCTGAGTGAATGACCTTAATGTCCATGACATCACAGCAGGAAGTCTATCGGTCTCATCGCCATTTCTGCTATACTAAAACACAGAGCTGACTGCAACTCCAGTCCTCCATTTTGAGCTAATTTATCACCATGCCACATAGATATGTTGCTGGCGGGTGCAGCAACATGAGAGAAGGTGGATTTATGTTGCATTTATGGCCCAAGAATGTTCAAACTGCAAAGATTTGGATGCGTTTTGCGAGAAGTTCACAGGCACATTGGGTGCCTACGAAGTGGTCTCTCCTCTGCTCTGCACATTTTACTGAAGACTCGTATGAGACCTCTGTTGAGGAGCGTTGGCTATAAGCCTGTATTGAAAGAGGGTGCAGTACTAACAATTAAAGGAAAATAAAACTACAAGAAAAGGAAGAAAGTAAGTTCAGTTGCACCAGTTCTCCCGGAGTGTGAGCCGAGGGTTGTTGCTAAAACCCGGGACGGAATGGGAAATATCATTGCTCGGGCAGTGACCTCCCTGCGGTTGTTGCTAAAATCGGTGACGTCCTGTCCCGTCCCATCCCAGGTTTTAGTAATTGCCTGAGCCAAGCAGTAATGGCGGAGTACTCAGTATGGAGAAAATGGAGAATGAGTGGACCAGCCGTCTGATTTCTCCACTGGATATACTTGCTTTAGCAGCAATATCTTGCCCTTATATGGAAGAAGTGAATGAACGGAGAACTGAATGAACAACTGAAAGTCAGATTGTTTCAAAACAATTGGCCACAAGATCAGCCTTCAAGAAGCAAGAACACAGACGGGTAAGCTGTGATTCTTATTTGTTTATCTGCATTTAGATTAATACATGTAACTTGTATTGTGCATTTAAGTTACCAGTATAAGATTATTTAATTTGCTTCAGAATGTGATTGTCTCAGTTCATCTGATTATTTAATTAGCCTTTTACGTTTTATCAGTGAAAATGCATGCATGTACATATATGTTGCATAAGTTATAACACGGGCGGCACGGTGGTGTAGTGGTTAGCACTGTCGCCTCACAGCAAGAAGGTCCTGGGTTCGAGCCCCGGGGCCGGCGAGGGCCTTTCTGTGTGGAGTTTGCATGTTCTCCCCGTGTCCGCGTGGGTTTCCTCCGGGTGCTCCGGTTTCCCCCACAGTCCAAAGACATGCAGGTTAGGTTAACTGGTGACTCTAAATTGACCGTAGGTGTGAATGTGAGTGTGAATGGTTGTCTGTGTCTATGTGTCAGCCCTGTGATGACCTGGCGACTTGTCCAGGGTGTACCCCGCCTTTCGCCCATAGTCAGCTGGGATAGGCTCCAGCTTGCATGCGACCCTGTAGAAGGATAAAGCGGCTTGAGATAATGAGATGAGATGAAGTTATAACACCTATCCTGTTTTAATGAGAATCAACCCACAATCAATGAAGTTAAATCAGTCTTAGTTGAGCAAGTAGGTAACTGTGTTTCTTACTTTCACCATAAATTTTTATTTATATGACTTTGGTCTATAGCTGTCAAAGGCCTCAGCCTTAAAACCAGTTACCGCTGTGACATCACGTGCTCAAGGCTGGCTGGCTCAGCGGGGCAGCTCGAATGCCAACTTTGCAGTTGATTTTAACTCTCAAAAATATATATTTTTTATTCCCATTTATGCAGCATACAAGAGTCAAAGATGGTGATATTATTCACTCAGAAATTTATTTAAAGGTCCCATGGCATGAAATTTTCACTTTCTGAGGTTTTTTAACGTTAAAATGAGTTCCTCTGACCTTCTTAAGTCACCCCAGTGGCTAGAAATTTCATAATGTGTAAACCAAACTATGCCCAACATTTGAGAATGGCACGTCAAAATGGCGCGTTGATAAGCTCTTCCCTTTACTACGTCAGCAAGGGAGATGATCCCCACGCCCCCCCTCTTGATTCCCACCCACTGTATGAATTGCCCGCCCAGTTGTAGTGAGGAGACCATAGAGGACACAACATGGCATCGCCTAAGCGAGTGAAACATGGAAATTGCGCTGTACATGGATGTGACAACACAGAAAAGAGTCTGTTTTTACTGCCGATGGGAGAGCCCCTGAAGACGCAGTGGCTTAATTTTATTTACTTCAATAATACGCCGTCGAGTCTACCTAAGACGGTGTATATTTGTCGGAAGCATTTTCCTGAGGAATGTTTCCACAACTTGGGACAGTACAGGGCAGGTTTTGCACATCAACTGTCACTGAAGCCTGGGTCCGTACCAAGCATCCCTGCCGCATCAGCCACAAACAGCGAACAAGTACGTGTATAACTCTTAAGTCGTTTTGCCATGTTTTAAAATCGGTGCCACGTTAGCCTTGCAATGGCTACATTAGCTGTGCAGCTAACTGCTTCCTGCAGTTAGCCAGGTACTCTGCGCTACAAAACCAAAAAGCATGCAGCATGCTCTGTTAAACTGAGTTTAGTCTGGAAATTGACTGTAACTTATGAGCTTATGTTTTGCCGTGTTTTAAAATCGGTGCCACGTTAGCCTTGCAATGGCTACATTAGCTGTGCAGCTAACTGCTTCCTGAAGTTAGCCAGGTACTCTGCGCTACAAAACCAAAAAGCATGCAGCATGCTCTGTTATAATAGCCAATCAAAACAGTTTTTACAAAGACACCCACATTCTTTTTTTAAGTCACTCATTCATTTTATTTGTTTGTTTGTTCAGTAAAAACCCAAACATTTGTTGAATTTATTTTATTTCCTCGCGTTGCACCTTAATGACATCAGCACGCGGTATTTTTCCCTTCGCAGTTTGTTCCTTCTCTCTCGCCATAGTAAGACACCCACATCCGCTTGTTCTGACCCACTGGAGGTAGCGTCACAGTGCTGTTAGCCAATCAGAGGTAACACGTTTACATGTCATGAATATTAATGATAAGACCTACCCCCACCCTCTACCCTTCCCCGCCTCCTGCTTCTCATTAGCAAAACGACGCACTGGGAAAAGCGCTGAAATGGGGCTTTCTCCCAGGAGGCTATATCTACGTGCCGAGGGTTCATTTCGAGAAAGGCTGCGGATATAACATCCGGAAACCTCCACGAGCCCGTTTAAAGCATCAACAAACCACCATGCCATGGGACCTTTAAAAATAAAGGTTCTGCATATATCCTTTAAGCACAAATTTAAGAATTAAAACCAAAATAAGCAGGTTTTTTTTTTTTTTACCACATTGCTCCTCCTCAATAAGGGAGTCGGTCTCATCCTGAGGAAACTCATGAGCTAAAGCTGGCTCTTCATTGACTTGTTCCTCTGTAAAGCACCAAAAGAGAAGAAGACTTTAAAGGCTTCAAAAATTCCATAGGTGATTTTGAAACTAGGTCCTGTATGTTTCACTAGGCTCTGACACTTCAATTTGAGTGACGGTATTTGTGACATGGGATTTGAGGCTATTTATTTAAAGAGACCGTACACAAAATTCATATGGGGTTATTGAGCAATTTTGAAGGATTGCATAAGAATGAAGTCATAAGAAAAGCACTGATTGCTCAATATGCCCCTCACCCCAAACATAACTATTCATAACTCCATACAAACTGTCTTCTCAGGGAGTTTTTCCTTGCAACTCTCACCTCTGGCTTGCTCATTATGAATCATAACCTACATTTGGATTCCTGTCATGCTGTTTTGTGACAATGTCTATTTATAAAACCACTATACATGCGCTCACTTTCAGTAATCACTTTATCCTCATCAGGGTCACTGGAGGCTATCAAGGGAACACTGAGCAAAAGATGGGAAAACCAGAGAACCCAGAATAAACTTCCATAGAAATGGGACACAACATGCATAGAAACCTCTACAAAGATAGTCAACAGAACTCAGGGTTGAACCTGGGACCCTGGAGCTGTGAAGGAGCAATGCTACTTGATGCACCACACAATTTAAATTAAATTACATTGAAATGATGATGGCTTTTGGGAACTCTGACATTTGAAATTGGGAAAGTATACTAATTTCAAACAAGGCAAGACGATAAGCAAAGGCTTTATTTCATGCTAGGCTAAGTAAAGGTAGTACATTGCAATTATTGTTTTGAGTCTGGTGAGCATATTTCACATATCTTAAAGGTAGACTGCCTTTCAGATTGTTCAAGTGTAGGTCATAAAAGAATTTTCCCTGAGACCCAATTATTTTTGTTTAGTGTACCAAAAGCTACTACATTCGAATCACAGACTTCCAATTTTATTTTATTTTTTTAAAATAGAACAATTAATGAATTTAAGGCCACGTGGCCCTAAATTCTCTGCTATTTTTCCTGCTTTAACATGACCCAATTCAAGATACTGTGTCATGCATCACATGGTGGGCTTTCCCCACTCGCACAAGGCATTGTGGGATACAAATTTGAAACAGGAGAGAAAAATGGAGGATGTGAGTGTGCGAGTGAAATGTGGAAGACTGACTACAGTAAAGGAAAGCAAGAAGAAAAGACGTTATGTTGCGAAGGAAAAGAAACGCAGGACCTAACTAATAAATATTGTCAGTCAGTGAGCACCTCTGTGTGATCAGCTGTTCGTTTAGCGCCAGAATGATGTAACCTCAGTGCATGGTCAAAGGTAAACGTGCGCATGTGCACACGGGCTTGCTCTGTCTGCTTGACTGCAGGAAGTGGGTGGTTTCATGCACATTATTTCCTAGGGAATCCCCTCAAATTAAATAACTTCCCAGACACAGAATGGCCTGTTTTTTGGGAGATATTGCATCCATCCATCCATCCATTATCCATAACCTCTTATCCTGTGCAGGGCCACAGGCAAGCTGGAGCCTATCCCAGCTGACTATGGGCGAGAGGCGGGGTACACCTTGGACAAGTCACCAGATCATCGCAGGGCTGACACATATATAGGGACAAACAACCACTCACACCTATGGTCAATTTAGAGCCACCAATTAACCTAAGCTGCATGTCTTTGGACTGTGGGGGAAACTGAAGCACCTGGAGGAAACCCACACAGACATGGGGAGAACATGCAAACTCCACACAAAAAGACCCCTGTCAGCTACTGGGCTTGAACCCAGAACCTTCTTGCTGTGAGGCAACAGTGCTAACCACTACACCACCCAGATGTTACAGAAACAAACATACATCACAATGACCAAATTTCAGAGGGAACTAAATTTCACCGATTATGAAATTGAAAGGCAGTCTTTAAATGCAATAAATGAAAAGTTACACTTAAAATATTTAAGAACATAGTCATAGTCAGTTTAATTACATGATGTCAATTATTCAAATGAACCATAAAAATTGCTTTTCTGGAAATGAATGTTCATTTCAATAGTCATTTTATATTCTCAAAGGCAACCTACAAATAATGTATGATTTTTAGAAAAAGTACAGTACTTTATGTACAGTTGAAGAGTTTGGTTCCAAAATGTGATAAGGACCATTTAATAAGAATAATAATTAAAAAATCAAGTTCCCACCAAAAGAAGTTTTGCATTTGATCGCTATTCAAAGCTTCAAAATCAATATTATGCCAAGCGCGATATCTGCCTTGTTTCTCTGCATTGTATATCCCCTTTCTTTCCATAACATGACAAGCTCCACTGCTGATTTTCCACAAAATGCAATATCTCCTGCTCAACCAATCACAGTGAACCATTCAAATATGGAAACAGTAATAGCAGCTCCCACTGACTGTCAACATTACAGAGAATCCCTGTCTTTTACTGAAATTTCAAACAAAATAAATTAATAAATTTGATGAACTCAAACATTTCTTATCTTGACCTGACCTTGATCCCTGTCAGCTGTCCAATTATTGGCCAAAATCAAACCTACCCTTTATCTCCAAGATCATAGAAAAAGCTGTGGCACAGCAGTTATGCTCATATTTACATAGGAATAACATCCATGAAATGTATCAGTCAGGATTTAGACCTCATCATAGCACAGAGACAGCACTGGTTAAAGTAGTAAATGACATACTGTTGACATCTGATCAGGGCTGTGTCTGGCTGCTTGTGTTGCTTGACCTTAGTGCAGCATTTGATACTACTGATCATTCCATTTCTTTGGATAGACTAGAAAATGTTGTGGGAGTTAAGGGAACAGCCCTCTCCTGGCCTCAGGTCTTATTTAACTGATCGCTATCAGCATGTTGATGTAAATAGTGGTTTTTCTAGACATACTGAAATAAAGTTTGGTGTTCCACAAGGTTCTGTCATAGGCCCACTGCTTTTTTCTTTATATATATATATATATATATATATATATATATATATATATATATATATATATATATATATATATATATATATATATATGTTACCTCTGGGTGATATTATTCGTAAACATTGTATTAGTTTCCACTGTTATGCTGATGACACACAGTTGTATGTTTCTGCAAAACCAGATGAGAGACACCAGCTTAATAGAATTGAGGAATGTATAAAGGACATTAGACACTGGATGCTTAATAACTTCCTTCTGCTTAACTCTGACAAGACAGAAGTATTTGTACTTGGACCACATGCAGCTAGAAGTAGGTTTTCTGATTACACAGTAACTCTGGATGGCCTTTGTTTCTTCATGTGCAGCAGTAAAAAACTTCAGGGTGATTATTAACCACAATCTTTCATTTGAAACTCATATCGATAACATTACCCGGATAGCTTTCTTTCATCTCAGAAATAGTGCAAAGATAAGAACTTTAATGTTGCAGAAAAACTTAAGCAGGTTGGATTATTGTAATGCCTTACTGTCTGGATGTTCCAATAAGTGCATAAACAAGTTCCAGTTAGTTCAAAATGCAGCAGCAAGAGTCCTTAATAAAACTAGAAAATATGACCACATTATCCCTGTCTTATCTATACTGCATTGGCTCCCAATCAAATTTTGTATTGCTTATAACATACTGCCTGCTTCGGTTTCCCCCACTGTGCAAAGACATGCAGGTTAGGCTAATTGGTGGCTCTAAATTGACCGTAGGTGTGAATGTGAGTGTGAATGGTTGTTTGTCTCTGTGTCGGCCCTGTGATGACCTGGCGATTTGTCCAGGGTGTACCCCGCCTCTCACCCACAGTCAGCTGGGATAGGCTCCAGCTTGCCTGCGACCCTGTAGAACAGGATAAGCGGCTACAGATAATGGATGGATGGATACTATTGGTCTTTTAAGCACTGAATGGTCTCTCGCCACAGTACCGGAGCGAACTTCTGGTCCTTCAAGCCTTTTGTTAATAGTGTTTATGAGGTAAAGGAGTAGATCTGGAGGGTCCTCAGGCATAGAGTGTTTTGGTAAACTGGGATGTATGGATGCTGTCAGTCCCCCACTCACTTGCTCACTCGAGTTTGTTGACGGTGTAGTGGCTGGCTGCTTTATGTCCTGGGGCACCATTATGCCCGTGTTACCTTCTGGCTCTTCCCTTTTAGTTATGCTGTCATAGTTAGTTTTGCTGGAGTCCCTGCTTGCACTCAGTGCAAAATGTATACTGTTCCTACTCATCAGGTGACATTGAGCATACCTAACAACCTGTGTTCCTCCCCCCCCCCCCCACACACACACTCTGTCTGTGTTAGGGGTGGTGAGATTAGGATCCAGAAGCAGAAGACACAGGCAGTAATCCAATAAATAATGAGATTTAATCCAGGGAAAGGGCGTGGCAACAAAGGTAAACAAACAAATGGCAAAAATAGTCCAGGTAAAAAGATACAAAAAACTTGACAAAAACACGAGACAGACCAGGACAAAAATGCTAGAGCAAAAAAACAAACAAGAAAAAAACCTAAGTGCAAAAACCATGAACTAGAAAAAAAACCTTAGTGCAAAAACCATGAACTAGAAAAATAGCTTGAGCAAAAACTATGAAACAATAAAGGCACAGAAATGGCTAGAATAGCAAAACGAGACGTTCTGGCAAAGTCAAGGTCTGAGAACGGCTTATTTATACACAGCAGAGAGAACCAGGAACTGAAATGCAGGCTAGATGGAATTCCTGTCCCGGATCTGGATTAGCACTGACCTGGGAGATAAGTAATCTCCGGAGTGGAAGTCCAGGGCGGAGCATGACAGTACCCCCCCCCCCCCTTCAATGAGCACCTTCAGGCGCTTTAGGAAGAGTGTCAGGGTGTTGCCAGTGGAAATCTGTGATGAGTGTTGGGTCTGGAGACCAGGGGTTTAAGCTGTGATACGTGAAAGGTAGGGTGAACACGTCGCATGGTGAGTGGTAAAGACAGTCTGACGGAACATGGATTGGTTACCTTGCTGATGAGGAAAGGTCCTAGGTACCTGGGAGCCAGCTTGCGGGACACGGTTCTGAGTGGCAGGTGGCGTGTGGAGAGCATAACTCGTTCCCCCACCTGGTAGGTGGGTGCCTTAGAGTGGCGTTTGTCGGCCTGCCTCTTGGATGCTAGGGCGGCGTGAATGAGTCTTCTCCGGGCCATTGCCCACGTCCTCCTGCAGTGGCGTATGAAAAACTGGGCTGAGGGTATGGCGACCTCCTCCTCCTGGCTGGGGAACAGTGGTGGTTGGTACCCTAGTGAGCACTGGAATGGAGAGAGACCTGTGGCAGATGAAGGAAGAGTGTTATGAGCATACTCGACCCAAGGTAAGTACTTACTCCAAGAACCGGCATCCCTGGATGCTATGCACCTGAGTGCCACCTCCAAATCTTGGTTCGCCCATTCCGCCTGGCCATTGGTTTGAGGGTGGAACCCTGAGGAGAGACTACAGGAGGCCCCAATGAGTTTGCAGAAGAGGTCAAGGCAGTGAGCGGTCCGGCCACCGTGCTGAAGTCACGGATGAAGCGCCTGTAGAAATTAGCAAATCCCAGGAAACGCTGGAGCTCTCATCGCGAGGATAAGGTGGGCCAGTCAGCGACTGCCTCAAGCTTGAGGGGGTCCATCTGGATCCTACCCGGGGAGATGATGAACCCCAGAAACAAGACAGAGCTCTGGTGGAATTCACTCTTTTCTGCCTTGACAAACAGCTTGTTTTCTATCAGGTGCTGGATGACCTGCCGGATGTGGCCCCGATGAGAGAAGATCAGGATGTCATCCAGGTATAAGAAAATGAAGATGTTAAGAAAGTCCCTTAGGACATCGTTGACGAGTGCCTGGAAGACTGCGGGTGCGTTGGTCAGGCCGAAAGGGACCACGAGGTACTCATAGTGGCCAGTGGCAGTGTTAAAGGGCGTCTTCCACTCATCCCCCTCCCTGATCCTGATGAGATGGTAGGCATTGCGCAAGTCCAACTTGGTGAATATCTTGGCTCCCTGGAGTAGTTCAAAGGCCATAGACATGAGAGGTAGGGGGTAACAGTTCTTGATGGTGATGGCATTGAGACCTCGATAGTCAATGCAGGGACAGAGCAACTTGTCCTTTTCCATGAAGAAAAATCCCACCCCTGCTGGGGAGGAGGAAGGGTGGATGATCCCAGCTGCCAGAGACTCGGAGATGTATTTCTCCATGGCTTGCCTTTCAGTGGGAGAAAGAGAGTAGAGTCACCCTTTGGGTGGTGCCGTCCTGGGCAGGAGGTCGATTCCACAGTCATAGGGTCTGTGAGGAGGGAGGGACACTGCTTGGGCCTCCTGAAAACAAGTCTTAAGTCCAGGTATTCCAGAGGCATGTGAGAGGTCGGGAAACTCGCTAGCTGAAGGCTGCGGTGGTTTGGTGGGAGGCAGAGCGGAGTTCAGGCAGGAAACTAGGCAGGAATAGCTCCAGCCTAGGATGGTATTATCGGCCCAGTTTAGGTGGGGGTTGTGCTGCATTAACCAGGGTAATCCTAGGATGATGGGTACGTGGGGGTTGTTCATGACATGGAGTTGGATGGTTTCAGAGTGGTTGCTGGAAATCCTCAGGATGAGTGGGGCGGTAAGGTGGGTGATGGTGGTCAAGCCGGTGCCATTGAGTGTCAGGACTGTGAGAGGGACGTCGAGGGTGAGTAGCGGAATTCCCAGACGCTCGGCAGTGGCAGAGCAGATCAGGTTCCTGTCTGCCCCGAGTCAACAAGAGCCTGGAGATGGTGATGTTGGTTGTCGTGGATGACAATGACAGGGAGTAACAGTCGATCAGCTGGTTCCGAGTGTTGCCCACCAGGGCCCCTCGATTCACTGGTGGTCTCATTCCATTTAGCGGGCAGGCTTGGTAGATGTGTTCTCACTGACTGCAATAGAAACAGGCCCCTGTGCTCCACCAGCCCTGTCATTCCTCTGCTGACACCCGAACCCAGTCTACCTGCATGAGTTTGACGGACACAGTGGGGGGTGGAGAGGAGGTGAAGCTGGGGCGGTTCTTCTCTCTCCTCCATTGCTGGACCTGGGCGTCGATGTGGTTGGCAAGGTCCATGAGGCTGGAGAGGTTCGACGGCAGTTCCCACGATACCAATTCATCCTTAATGGTGTCAGACAGGCCGTGCAGGAACGCGTCGATCTGGGCACTCTCATTCCAACTGCATGATGTCGCCAACGTCCAGAACTCAATGGCGTCATCCGAGGTAGACCAGGACCCCTGCTGCAGCTCCATGAGCCCTCTAGCTGCCTCCTGGCCAGACAGAGAGCAGTCGAAAGTTCACCTCATCTCCTCGGAGAAATCCTTGAAACAGGAACAAAAGGGTGCATCGGCGTCCCAGACCATTGTTCCCCACTCTCTGGCCTTGCTGGTGAGGAGCGTGATTGTATATGCTACCTGGGAGCATTCTGTGGGGAAGGCCAAAGGTTGCAGTTCTAGGCTCAAAGAGCTTTGAGACAGAAACAATCTGCAAGTACCTGGTTCTCCATCGTAGGGCTGAGGCGCTGGAAGTCTCAGTTCACGGAGAAGAGCAGTGGCAGGAGCTGAAGTAGGAGACGGCTGGGTAGGGGTAGGCATGGCTTGATAGCGCTGCATCTGTGTGGTGAGGAGGTTGAGTGAGTTGGACAGGGTGGTGAGGTTCTGGGTGATCTGCTGGAGGTCTTGTTGGTGGGTCCCGAGGAGAGTAACTTGCTGCTGGACGGCTGTTCTCAGACGGGTGAGTTCCGCTGGATCCATGCTGGCCAGAACGTACTGTTAGGGGTGGTGAGATTAGGATCCAGAAACAGAACACACAGGCAGTAATCCAATAAATAATGAGATTTAATCCAGGGAAAGGGTGTGGCAAAAAAGGTAAACAAACAAATGGCAAAAATAGTCCAGGTAAAAACAGACAAAGAGCTTGACAAAAACACATGACAGACAAGGACAAAAATGCTAGAGCAAAAAAACATAAACAAGAAAAAACCCTAAGTGCAAAAACCATGAACTAGAAAAAAACCCGTAGTGCAAAAACCATGAACTAGAAAAAAACCCTTAGTGCAAAAACCATGAGACACAATAAAGGCACAGAAATGGCTACAATAGCAAAATGAGACATTCTGACAAAGTCAGGGTCTGAGAAACAGCTTATTTATACACAGCAGAGAGAACCAGGAAGTGAAATGCAGGCTAGATGGAATTCCCGTCCTGGATCCGGATTAGCGCTGACCTGGGAGATAAGTAATCTCCGGAGTGGAAGTCCGGGACGGAGCATGACAGTCTGTCCCTCTGAGTTACATGTTGATCCTGAGATCGAGATGCTAACCTCTTCTGCTCCTCAGACCTACCTGATTCATCCTGATGCCCTATGTCTGGCTGGAATCTCATCACATTGCTCCTGTGGAGGACAGCCCCATATGGACAGTTGAAAGTCACACTTGGAAGATGCTCTGGACACTTACAATAATGCTTTTATGGCTGAGGACTACAGTTGACTTGCTAACTTTAGGATTGCAGTTGTCATGAACAGTTTTGCACTCAAGTTTCTATCAATGAAGAGTTCTAACATCAACGAAACAGACTTCATGTTAAAACTGTTAAACATGTTATCACGTCTGTTATCACGTAAATGAGGCTAAATTTTGCTAAGATAAGAAATTTAATGTCACTACATGATGTGGAAAAACTAGTTCATGCTATCGTTACCTCCAGGTTGGATTACTGTAATGCCTTACTGTCTGGATGTTCCAATAAGTGTATAAACAAGCTCCAGTTAGTTCAAAATGCAGCAGCAAGAGTCCTTACTAGAACTAGAAAATATGACCACATCACCCCTGTCTTATCCACACTGCATTGGCTCCCAATCAAATTTCGTATTGATTATAAAATACTACTAATGACCTTTAAAGCACTGAATGGTCTCGCACCACAATACCTGAGTGAACTTCTTGTCCTCTACGACCCGCCACGCCTACTTAGATCAAAAGGTGCAGGCTATCTGCTGGTACCTTGTATAGTGAAGGCTACATCAGGGGGCAGAGCCTTTTCTTACAAAGCCCCACAGTTATGGAACAGCCTTCCAAGTAATGTTCGGGAATCAGACACAGTCTCAGCTTTTAAGTCTAGGCTGAAAACATATCTGTTTAGTCAAGCTTTTTGTTAATGGTGTTTATGAGGTAAAAGGAGTAGATCTGGAGGGTCGTCAGACATAGAGTGTTTTGGTAAACTGGGATGTATGGATGCTGTCAGTCCCCCACTCGCTTGCTCACTCGAGTTTGTTGATGGTGTAGTGGCTGCTGTTTTATGTCCCGGGGCTCCCTCATGCCTGTGTTACCTTCTGGCTCTCCCCTTTTAGTTATGTTGTCATAGTTAGTTGCCAGAGTCCCTGCTTGTACTCAGTGCAATATGAATACTGTTCCTACTTATTCAGGTGACATTGGGCATACCTAACGGTCCTGGGATCGAGATGTTGACCTCTTCTGCTCCTTGGACCTGCCTGATCCATCCTGGTGCCCTGTTGGAGTCTCATCGCATCGCTCCTGTGGAGGACGGCCCCATGTGGACAGTTGAAAGTCACACTTGGAAGACACTCTGGACACTTACAGTAAAGCTTGTATGGCTGAGGACTACAGTTTACTTGCTAACTTTAGGACTGCAGTTGTCATGAACAGTTTTGCACTCAAATTTCCATCAATGAAGAGTTTATAACATCAACGAAACTGACTTTATATTAGGACTGTTAATGTTATAGTCATGTTGTCTGTTGTTGCCCAAATGAGGATGGGTTCCCTTTGAGTCTGGTTCCTCTCGAGGTTTCTTCCTCATGTCATCTGAGTGAGTTTTTCCTTGCCACCGTCGCCACAGGCTTGCTCATTGGGGATAGATTAGGGATAAAATTAGCTCATAGTTTAAATCATTCAAATTCTGGAAAGCTGCTTTGCGACAGTGTTTATTGTTAAAAGCGCTATACAAATAAACTTGAAACTTGAATGAGGATGGGTTCCCTTTTGAGTCTGGTCCCTCTCGAGGTTTCTTCCTCATGTCGTCTGAGGAAGTTTTCCTTGCCACTGTCACTGCAGGCTTGCTCATCAGGGATAGATTAGGGATAAAATTAGCTCATGTTTAAAGTTATTAAAATTCTGTAAAGCTGCTTTGCAACAATGTCTAGTGTTTAAAATATATAAGTTGTTGCCCATCCTCATTTGGGCAACAACAGACAACATGACTAAAACATTAACAGTATTAATGTTTCTGGTTGAGAGTACGTCATGCGCATTCAGGCTGCCGCTTCTCACCGGAGCTTTTTTTATTTTATTTTCCCTCCTTTTTTTTCTTTTTTCTGTCTTTGATGTTTGTTTGAGTGTTTTGTCCGCCGGTTGTGGTGTAGCTCCGGACCCAGTTTTGGGCGTTGATTCCCTCCAGGCCTTGGTTTGCTGTGGGTGATGCCTGTGCTCCCAGCTGTGGACTGCAGTGAGCTCGCTGCTCATTTTAACATCTGGTTAAAATGCTGGTTGTCCAGTGCTCTGTGCTTTAATGCTTGGCGTGATGTTCCGAGCGATGTTGCTTGGTGGCGTCACAGCAGCTGTGCAGGCAGTTTGGGACACACCAGTGCTCTGCGTGGCGGTGCTTCTGTGCTTGCTTTGTGGATCCATGGCGTGGTGTTCGAGCGATGTTGCTGGCGGCGTCATGGCGGCTGTGCTGGAGATGTGGGACTTGTTTTCATGTGCCTTTTGGTGGGACTGTGGCTGCTACACCACTGGAATGATATCCTGACCTCTATTTGGTGGACTTTTTTTTCCCTGCCTATTATTGCAAAGCGACCTTGGGTTTTGAGAAAGACGCTATATAAATTGAACATATAATAATAATAATAATAATTATTATTATTATTATTATTAACATGGTCAGTTTTGTTGATGCTATAACTCTGGAGGTAACGAAAGCATGAATTAGTTTTTCCGTGTCATGTAGTGACATTAAATTTCTTATCTTAGCAAAATTTAGCCTCATTTAGGTGATAACAGACAACGTGATAATATGTTTAACAGTTTTAGCATGAAGTCTGTTTCATTGATGTTAAAACTCTTCATTGATGGAAACTTGAGTGCAAAACTGTTCATGACAACTGCAGTCCTAAAGTTAGTAAGTCAACTGTAGTCCTCAGCCATAAAAGCATTACTGTAAGTGTCCAGAGTGTCTTCCAAGTGTGACTTTCAACTGTCCATATGAGGCCATCCTTCACAGGAGCGAAGTGATGAGACTCCAACCAGACACAGGGCACCAGGATGGATCAGGCAGGTCTGAGGAACAAAAGAGGTCAGCATCTCAATCTCAGGATTGGCATGTAACTCAGAGGAACAGATGGGGGGGGGGAGAGAAAACACAGGTTGTTAGGTATGCCCAATGTCACCTGAATAAGTAGGAACAGTATACATTTTGTGCTGAGTAAAAGCCGGGACTCCGGCAAAACTAACTATGACAGCATAGGGGAAACACAGGCATGACGGAGCCCCGGCACATAAGGCAGCCAGCCACTACACCATCAAAAAACTCAAGTGAGCAAGCAAGTGGGGGACTGACAGCATCCATACATCCCAGTTTACCAAAACACTCTATGTCTGAGGACCCTCCAGATCTACACCTTTACCTCATTAACACCATTAACAAAAGGCCTGACTAAACAGATATGTTTTCAGCCGAGACTTAAATGCTGACACTGTGTCTGATTCCTGAACACTACTTGCACGGCTGTTCCATAACTGTGGGGCTTTGTAAGAAAAGGCTCTGCCCCCTTCACTATACAAGGTACCTTCACTATACAAGGTACCAGCAGGTAGTCTGCACCTTTTGATCTAAGTAGGCGTGGCGGGTCATAAAGGACCAGAAGTTCACTCAGTTACTGACCATTCAGTGCTTTAAAGGTCAACCATAATATTTTATAATCAATACAAAATTTGATTGGGAGCCAATGCATTGTGGATAAGACAGAGGTGATGTGGTCATACTTTCTAGTTCAAGTAAGGAGTCTTGCTGCTACATTTTGAACTAACTGTAGCTTGTTTATGCACTTATTGGAACATCCAGACAGTAAGGCATTACAATAATCCAACTTGGAGGTAACAAAAGCATGAATTTTCTGCGTCATGTAGTGACATTAAATTTCTTATCTAAGCACTATTCCTGAGATGAAAGAAACGTATCTGGGTAATGTTATCGATGTGAGTTTCGAAGGAAAGCCTGGGGTCAATAATCACCCCGAGGTCTTTTACTGCTGCACGTGAAGAAACAGAAAGGCTATCCAGAGTTACTGTGTAATCAGAAAACCTACTTATAGCTGCATGTGGTCCTAGTACAAGTACTTCACTCTTGTCAGAGTTAAGCAGAAGGAAGTTAATAAGCATCCAGTGTCTAATGTCCTTTACACATTCCTCAATTCTATTAAGCTGGTGTCTCTCATCTGGTTTTGCAGAAACATACAACTGTGTGTCATCAGCATAACAGTGGAAACTAATACAATGTTTACAAATACTATCACCCAGAGGTAACATATATAAAGAAAAAAGCAGTGGACCCAAGACAGAACCTTGTGGAAGACCAAACTTTACCTCAGTATGTCTAGAAAAATCACCATTTACATCAACATACTGATAGCGATCAGTTAAATAAGACCTGAGCCAGGAGAGGGTCGTTCCTTTAACTCCTACAACATTTTCTAGTCTATCCAGAACAATGGAATGATCAATGGTATCAAATGCTGCACTAAGGCCAAGCAACACAAGCAACGAGACACAGCCCTGATCAGACACCAACAGTAGGTCATTTACTACTTTAACCAGTGCTGTCACTGTGCTATGATAAGGTCTAAATCCTGATTGATACATTTCATGGACGTTATTCCTATGTAAATATGAGCATAACTGCTGTGACACAGCTTTTTCTATGATCTTGGACATAAAGGGGAAGTTTGATATTGGCCGATAATTGGACAGCTGACAAGGGTCGAGGTCAGGTTTTTAATCAGGGGTTTGATAACTGCTTGTTTAAAGGATTTGGGTACATAGCCTATTCTAAGGGAAGAATTTATTATTTTTAGAAGTGGTTCAATTGCTTCTGGTATTATCTATTTGAAGAGTCATGCAGATAAAGATCTAGTACACAAGTTGAAGATTTCAATGTGGAGATTAACGAAATTAGTTCGATTTCTCTAAGGAGAGTAAAACATTCTAATTGCTGATCTGAAACAGTTATATTGTTAACTTACTTAAACTGTCTGGCCTTAAATTAGTAGTTTTAATTTTTTGTTGGATATTTTCAATTTTGTCATTGGAAAAATTTATGAAGTCGTTGCTACTCCATATTGCAGGTGTGCAGGTGTCTATAGTGGTCTTTTTCCTAGCTAATTTTGCTACAGTATTAAATAGGAATCTAGGATTATATTTGTTATCTTTTGTTAGGATGGAGAGATATGTTGATCTAGATACTAAGAGTACTAAGATACAAGTACTAAGATACAAGTACTAAGAGCTTTTCTATACTTCAGGAAGCTCTCCTTCCATGCTAATTTGAATGCTACTGATTTTGTTTGATGCCATTTTCGTTCTAATTTTCAAGTGGTCTGTTTTAAAGTCGTTATACCAGGGTGCTAATTTTTTTGCTCTCTAATCATTTTTGTTTTAAGTGGAGCTACATTATCTAACATATAGTGGAACATTGACTCTAAGCATTCAGTTGCCTGATCAAGTTCTGCGGGGGCTGACACTCAGTGCGTTTACATGCACATCCAAATCGAGCTACTGTTGGTAATCGAGCTAAGGGTCCCAGCAGGGGTGCCAGAGAAATCCAATCCTACATGCACACGAGTTAATCGAGCTATTGTGTGAGGTACATTGTGCACCCGAGCCACAGGTGGCGCTACACGCCCCATCGTGTTGGTACACTTCCGGTTGTCGTCATGAAGAAGAGCTATTCAAGAGTATAAACAAAGTTATCAGCAGTGTTGCCAGATACTGCTGATGTTTTCCAGCCCAAAACATGTTCAAATCCGCCAAAATGCACTTAAAACCGCCCAATCTGGCAACACTGGTTCTGTGTTCACAAGTTCTGTGCCCAGGCTGTTAGGCTTGCTCTAACAGACTGTATGGCTACAAACTGTCCTGCGCAGACCACTGTTTTGTAAGACAACTTATTTTGCACAATTGTATATTTTTCTAAAGTCCATTTTTTGCTTACAAAAATTTTTTTTTTTGCTTACAAAAAATATTTTTCTAAAGTCCATTTTTTGCTTACAATTTAACTTATGTCTTAATAAACACACAAAAAGTTCAATTGTTTTGTTTTTATTGACATTCTTCAGATGTTGGACATCTATATATACACACACACACACACACACACACACAAATACAACGACTTGTTTATGTACACAATTCACAGCTATGCAACAGCTGTACAGATGTATTTGGTGATACAGTAAGTGAGCTAAATTTTAACATTGCAAACAATGCCACAAAAAGAAAAGATTCATGCCATTGTCATGCCGACCAAGGCTGTTGTGTTTCCCGCTTGTGGTCTCGTCACTTGTCACTTCCGGAAGGGGCAGTGCTGAAGTAAGTAGCTCGAATACATAGCTCAATAGGGTATACATGCACTAAGTAGCTAGGCAGAAATCGCATAATCTAGGTCGTGTAGCTTGATTCCAAGAAATCAAGTTCGGTTCAAGTTCAGCCGAATTAAGGTGTATACATGGCATTTTGAACTTCGATTTCAGTCGAGCAACGGCAGAAATTCGATTCTCTCTATGTGCATGTAAACGCACTGAATGACCCAGTCAAAGTTGATAACTCTGGGAGATAATTTATAAAGCTCTGTGCAGTAGTTGACGTGAATGTACGTTTAATACAGTAGCGTGGTGAGGTGCATATATTATTTCAAAATTATTTCAAAGGGTCTTCTGGGTTATCAAAGTGAATATTAAAATCTCCAACAACTAAAGATTTGTCTAAGGAAATAACCAGGTCTGAGACAAAATCCACAAATTCAGAAAGAAACTCAGAATATGGCCCTGGGGCCCTGTAAATAATCTCATCTCATCTCATTATCTTGAGCTGCTTTATCCTGTTCTACAGGGTCGCAGGAAAGCTGGAGCCTATCCCAGCTGACTATGGGCGAAAGGCGGGGTACACCCTGGACAAGTCGCCAGGTAGAGGTCTGCGCGGGTCGGATTTTTCAGTCCCGCTCCCGCCCGAGCCCGCATTGTGCAGTCCCGCTCCCGCCCGCAAAGAATTATGATTTTCAGTCCCGCTCCCACCCACGCCTGCAAAGAATTATGATTTTCAGTCCCCCTCCCGCCTGCGCCTGCCATATTTTGTCCCGCTCCCGCCTGCAAATCCCGCATGATGCAGACGTTCGCGTTATTTCTCAGGAAAGTTCTTGTCTTGACACAGCGTGATGGTGCCCCGCCCCCTACTTTGAGTGGATTTGAGCATAAATATCTACAGCTCACGTTCACGTTTGTTATTATTTATAGTGCTGTCAAGCGATTAAAATATTTAATCGTGATTAATGTCACGACTGTCATAGTTAACTTGCGATTAATCACAATTTAATCGCACATTTTTGTCACATGAAAAACCATTGTAATTCTCTTATCAGCATAAAAAAGTCAATGGGCTTGCTTTGTACCAATTTTTTTTTTTTATTGCAAAGCATAACACGTCTTGACACAGCCACCGCAAAGTGAAACCTAAGCCGAGCACCGTGAGTGAAGTGATCCACTGCTTGAGTTAGTCTACAACTCTAATCAGAGAGACAGGTTACACAGTGACGGTAGGCTTGACATGCTTGATTATAATATAAAGTACACTATTATATTAACGTTAAGTTGTTCACTGATAAATATTGCATTGAATCTGATCTTTACTGTTTCAGCTCACTTAAGACATTTTGTACTTTTACACTTTCTGCCTGTTGATGCGTCGCGCTGTCCAATCAGAGGCGGCCAAATTTGCATATTACAGGAAGGATTTCTGGGATAGCATTGAGTTTACAGTTCAGAGGGATCTGGCTTCTTTAGACGCTGTCTTCTTAAAACTGAATAATATTTAAAAAGAGCCAAATGAGCCAGTCTTTTGAATGGCTCTTTTCAAAGAACGGATCACAAAGATGCGGATCCCATCTAAGAGCCATAAATCCCATCTCTACTAGCGCGCCCAATCTGACTCAATCTGGCAATCTGACTCTCTCTGCAAATTTAGGCATCTTAAAATGTTTTTATTAATGCCAAATAAAATATCCAGCACAAATTAGATATGACAGACATAAATTAATAATTTATAAATTTTATTTTAAACACGTTTTTAGTTAGCAGGACTGCAGCTTATCACCGCTCCCGCCCGCGCCCGCATATGTGCACTCCCGCTCCCGCCCGCGCCTGCATATGTGCACTCCCGCTCCCGTCCGCGCCCGCAATGAGCTTTCAAAATTTGTCCCGCGCCGCACTGCTTTGCGGCGGGACTCCCGCGGGAGTGCAGGGCTCTATCACCAGGTCATCACAGGGCTGACATATAGACACAGACATCCATTCACACTCACATTCACACCTACGGTCAATTTAGAGTCACCAGTTAACCTGACCTACATGTCTTTGGACTGTGGGGGAAACCGGAGCACCCGGAGGAAACCCACGCGGACACGGGGAGAACATGCAAACTCCACACAGAAAGGCCCTCATCGGCCACGGGGCTCGAACCCAGACCTTCTTGCTGTGAGGCAACAGCACTAATCACTACACCACCGTGCCACCCCCCTGTATATAATAAGTAAAGATATTGATTGGATAGACTTATTTTTCGAGACTATATATTAGTATGAAGAACTTCAAATGTATTAAATTTATAACCAGGTGTTACACCTCGATAATCATTATAAATAACTTTGACGCCTACTTCTCTGCCAGTTAGATGAGGCTGGTATATATAACTGTATCCAGGAGGACTAGATTCATTTAATGCTATATATTCATTTAGGGGCAGCATGGTGGTGTAGTGGTTAGTGCTGTCGCCTCACAGCAAGAAGGTCCGGGTTCGAGCCCCATGGCTGGCGAGGGCCTTTCTGTGTGGAGTTTGCATGTTCTGTCTGTGTGGGTTTCCTCCGGGTGCTCCGGTTTCCCCCACAGTCCAAAGACATGCAGGTTAGGTTAACTGGTGACTCTAAATTGACCGTAGGTGTGAATGTGAGTGTGAATGGTTGTCTGTGTGTCAGCCCTGTGATGACCTGGCGACTTGTCCAAGGTGTACCCCGCCTTTCGCCCGTAGTCAGCTGGGATAGGCTCCAGCTTGCCTGCGACCCTGTAGAACAGGATAAAGCGGCTAGAGATAATGAGATGAGATGTATGTATGTGTGTGTGTGTGTGTGTGTGTGTTCAGGCACTACCTAAATGCAGAGCTCCTGATGAGTGTAAAATGTATTGGTAAATAATCCCATGTTATTTTTTTAAGAAGCAAATTAAAAATCAGCAGTGAATAAAAACCCATCTATCTTATGTAAATAAAGATACAAATTTTGTTGTCTGATGGTCAGGTGTTTATGAGATATGCTGCCTTGCACTTACGATCAGGTCTCTACAGTCATAAAAGCCATCAAAAATCAGGTCGATACATTATTATATTCTCCAGTATGGAGCTCTGTTCCACAACGAATTTAACTGTACATGCTATACACGGGGTGACACGGTGGTGTAGTGGTTAGCGCTGTCGCCTCACAGCAAGAAGGTCCGGGCTCGAGCCCCATGGCCGATGAAGGCCTTTCTGTGTGGAGTTTGCATGTTCTCCCCGTGTCCGCGTGGGTTTTCTCCGGGTGCTCCGGTTTCCCGCACAGTCCAAAGACATGCAGGTTAGGTTAACTGGTGACTCTAAATTGACCGTGTATGTGAGTGTGAATGGTTGTCTGTGTCTATGTGTCAGCCCTGTGATGACCTGGCGACTTGTCCAGGGTGTACCCCGCCTTTTGCCCGTAGTCAGCTGGGATAGGCTCCAGCTTGCCTGCGACCCTGTAGAAGGATAAAGCGGCTAGAGATAATGAGATGAGATGAGATGCTATATACGGTGTCCAAACTTGTAAATTTATTGTTCAGAATAAAAAGTTTGTCCTTTAAAAAAAGTTTCCATGTAAACATCTGACTGGGCCTATATTCCTTGTGTGTAAAATAGATTGGGGCTTGTAGACAAGATGATGAATGTAATTTGGGAAAATCTGTGGTCCAATATAAGAGATGGTCCAAGTTCAGAGGCTGTGATATGTGCAGATCAACTTTACTTCTTGTTTCTAGTTAGATTTCATCCAAATTTTTGTTTTTATGTAATCGATTTATTGCATTTTGGGGAAATAAAATGTGTCATGGATTTATTGCATTTTGGAAAAAATAATCAGTTTTTAAAAAATAATAATAATAATAATAATATAGATTTGCATTTTAATGTTATTAAAACCATCGTGTTATATTAAAGTTTCAAACAGAAATAGTGGTTTTCATGCTACCAATTTTTTGGTAAAGAAAATAAATTTTTTCTCAAGTTTATCACCATGGATTTATCACATGCTAGAACACAGTGGATTTATCGCGTGCTCTTCATTTGTTCAGAAATGGCTGAAGCTAAGTGGGAAGCAGCCCCTACTAATAATGCAAAAGTTTCCATGTCTTCCATGTTAATTCACCCTGATTTATACCTGTAGATATCTGTTAATAACCACTCATTTCTTTGTTCAAAATCACTTCATCTTAATTTAATACATTGTTGTGTATATCTATGGAAACATAGAGGACCAAGTTTCTTTGCAGGAAAACTCCTTTGGGAATGAAAAAAAAACACGGAGAAAAAGCTTGCCGCTCAAATCAGTCAGTGCGTTTACATGCACATAGAGAAAATCGAATTTCTGCCGTAGCTCAACTGAAATCAAAGTTCTAAATGCCATGGAAACACCTTAGCTTGGCTGAAATCGAACCGAAATGGATTTCTCGTAATCGAGCTACGCGACCTAGATTATGCGATTGTAGCTGAGCTACTTAGTGCATGTAAACCCTATCGAGCTACGTAGTCGAGCTACTTACTTCAGCACTGCCCCTTCCGGAAGTGACGAGACCACAAGCGGGAAACACAACAGCCTCGGTCGGTATGACAACAGTAGTAGTAGCGAGCAGCAGAAGAGGTCAGGAGGAACAACATCTCTCGATGTCGTCGTTCTTCTTGTGAACATGGAACTGATAACTTTGTTTAAACTCTTGAATAGCTCTTCTTCATGACAACAACCGGAAGTGTACCAACACGTGTAGCGACACCTGCGGCTCGGGTGCACAATGTACCTCATACAATAGCTCGATTTCCTTGTGTGCATGTAGGATTGGATTTCTCTGGCACCCCTGCTGGGACCCTTAGCTCGATTACCGACAGTAGCTCGATTTGGATGTGCATGTAAATGCACTGAATGAGGAACCAATTCACATGCAAATCCATGTCAGCCGGAGTCTTATCTCAAAAGGCTTATTCACGGAGCTAAGACCCGATCTTTATGCTTCAACAGAAACAACAAATTTTAAACATTTAATCAGTTGTGTTATATGGATTTTATAACTCCAACTTGAAGTTATAAAAAATAACTAATCATTAGTTTAAGATGTGTCAGTTAAGAAAAAGAAATGACATATCCTGGTCAAAAAACATAATCCACCACAAGAATGCAATTTAGTTTCTTTACAACACTAAAAAAATGTTGAGAGGAAAACATGTTCTCGTCAGGGAGCATATGTAACCTACTTTGCAAAATTTGCCAAGTTTGGTTTCTTTATTTAACCCTTTATTTACATCCCAAACAAATTATTTTTACTTGTTGTAATGTCAGCAATCACCATTTTCACCAAAAAAAGGAAATGCTAAATATTGAACGTAAAAACGTAAAAAAAACCTATATATTCATAACATGACTAGACAGAGAAATCTTTTAGCTTCAAAATGATATATCAAACATCATTTTTTGACAACGACAAGTATATTAATTTTGCGACCAAAGTCAGCTACCCTTTTAATTTCCACGCGGTAGTGAAACGTGATGTCATCGGCAGGTTCCCCTTCTTGTGTACCACGTCACGTGTGACGTGGCACAGATTATCAGCAATGGCAGATAGAACGCGATTTCCACTTGTCGATTGCTGTGCCGATATTCACCATCGACCGTCTCCTTTGGGCATCACTTGCTATTTTCTTTTTTTTTATTAATATTTTTATTATGATTTTTTTTTTCATACAAACAAGAACATTACACAATTCAAAAAATAAAAATAAAAATTGATAAATAAATAACGAAGTTCTATTATGTAATAATTAAATATTAAAGTTGCACAGTACAAATAAAACCAAAAGGAAAAAAAAAACCTAAAATAAATTTTAAAAAAAAGGGAGAGAGGGGGTCCATCAGTTAGGGGGCAGAGACTGGAGAGAGTGGAAGAATGTAAGAAAGGGAAGCCACTTGTTATAAAATTTAGCAGAGTTACCGTTCACTGAATATCTGATCTTTTCCAACTTTAGAAAAGACATGACGTCATTGAGCCACTGACGACTCGAGGGAGCTTTAGTCGACTTCCAGTGGAGTAGAAGGTGGCGTCTTGCCAGTAAGGAAGTAAAAGCTAAAATATCCAATTGATGAGAGGTAAACCAGTTATGGTCCTCTGGGAGCCCGAATATGGCAACATGGGGGGAGACTTTTATGGTCACTGATAGTATTTTAGACATGGTATCAAAATAATTCAACCAGAAGCAAGAGAGTAGCGGACAAGAGTAGAACATATGGGTTAAATTGCAGGATGAGGCATGACAGTTGTCGCATTTGTCAGCAATGCTGAGATAGATTTGAGACAATCGAGCTTTGGAAAAATGAACTCTAAACAGTACTTTAAACTGTATAAGTGTGAGACGAGCACAGGATGAGCTTGTGTGAATTTTTTTAAGAGCAGTGTCCCACCAGTCATCCTCCAAGTTTAGATCCAGTTCATCTTCCCAGGCAGTCTTAACTTTAGTAACTGGTGAGCAATCAAAAGAAAGAAGTTCGTTATAAACTTTAGAAATAAATGATTTTTGAAGTGGATCGCGGTTTAAAAACACCTCCCAGTGTAGAGTAGGCGGTAAGGAAGGAAAAACTGGAAACAAAGCTTTAGCGCAGTGTCTAATTTGAAAGTATCGAAAGAGATGAGAAGGTGGGAAATGAAATTCTTTTGAGAGATCTATAAAGCTGCGAAAAATACCATCCTTGTAAAGGTCTTTAAAACATTTCAGGCCTTTATTATGCCATGCAAGAAAGGTTGAATCTGTAAGCGGAAGTTGAAATAAATGATTCTTCAGTAAAGGAGCTAATGTAGATGCTGACTTAAATTTGAAGTGCTTCCTAAACTGATACCAAATTTTAAGTGTGGAGAGAACCACTTGATTATTTGTAAAGCCAGAGGGGTTAGATGGAATAAAAGAGGTAAGTAAAGCAGGTAAGGAGGATGAAACACATGACTGTGCCTCCAAGTTTGAACCAAAATGAAATTTTATGAATATGTGCCGCCCAATAATACAGTTGGAAATTAGGAAGTGTCAATCCACCATTGAATTTACATCTCTGAAGTATGGATTTACGGATCCTGGGAGCCTTTCCACACCATAAGAAATCAGAAATAGTTTGATCAATTGTTTTAAAAAAACTGCTTTGGCAGGAAAAGTGGGAGACAATGGAACAAAAATAGAAATTTGGGCAAGATGTTCATTTTAACTGCGTGAATTCTTCCAATTAACGAGAGAGGCAAGCTTCTCCATCTTTGGAAGTCAGATTTAATTTTAGACATTAAAGGTAAAAAATTAGCAGAAAAAAGTGACTTTAACATTCTGGTAACGCTGATCCCAAGATACCTAAAGCCAGACAGATTCATCTTAAAAGGGACATCTGACTGTGTAAGCTGTGATGCTGAAGCATTAATAGGATAGCATTCACTTTTAGAGATATTCACTTTATAGCCTGAGAATGATCCAAATCTCTGGAAAGCAGATAAAATTGTGGGAATAGAAAGGACAGGATCTGAGACATATAACAATAAATCATCAGCATAAAGTGACAACTTAAATTCTGTGCCCAATCGTGAGATCCCTCTAAAAGTTGAGGAGGACCTCAGAAAAATTGACAAGGGCTCTATAGCTAGTGCAAACAATAGAGGAGATAGAGGACACCCCTGTCTGGTACCACGGGTTAGAGTAAAAAAACTGGATTGGATGCCATTAGTGGAGATGCTTGCTTGTGGAGATGTATAAAGGAGACGTATCCATGAAATGAACCCATTTCCCAGTCCAAATTTCTTTAGTACAGTAAATAAATAGTCCCATTCAACCCTGTCGAAAGCTTTTTCTGCATCAACCGAGATTACTACTTTGGGTGTTGTTGTGGTAGTTTTAGAATAAATAATATTTAGGAGTGTGCGGACATTAAAAAATAACTGCTGCCCCTTAACAAATCCAGTTTGCTCATGTGAGACAATAGTTGGTACAATGTTTTCCAGGCGACAGGCCAAAGCTTTAGCAAGGATCTACATTTATTAATGAGAGAGGTCTGTATGAGCTGCAGAGATCTTTTTTTAAGAGGAGACTTATGGAGGCTTGCCTTAAAGTGGGAGGGAGAGTGCCATGTTCCAGTGATTCTTTATAAACAGCATGCAGTAAAGGGAGCAGTTTTTCCTGAAATCTCTTAAAAAATTCAACTGGGAATCCATCAGGGCCAGGAGCTTTGTTATTTTGCATGCTACTCACAGCGAGAGTAATTTCTTCTACCGTTAATGGGGAGTCAAGTTTTTTAGCAGCATCTAAGCTTAACACAGGAAAATTGAGGCTATCTAGGAATGAATTCACTTCAGTGGTGTCAGGTGAAGATTCAGATGTATATAAAGAGGAGTAAAATGAGTGAAAAACAGAATTAATGGTAGTGGGATCCTTATGCAATGAGCCAGATGAATCTTTTATCTGAGGGATCATACGTGAGGCTGCCTGGCGACGTAGTTGATGAGCCAGGAGCCGACTTGCCTTGTCGCCATGTTCATAATATGTGGAGCGTGATCGTAAGAGAAGTCGCTCTGCATCACTAGTGGTGATGAGATCAAATTCAGTCTGTAAATCAACATGTTGTTTAAGTAAACTGGGAGAGGGGCAAGTAGCGAGTTGTTGGTCCAATTTGGTGATATTAATAGAGAGTTCTTGCAATTTGGTTTTACGGGACTTATTCAAGTGGGCAGAGTAGGAAATAATTTGTCCCCGCAAGTATGCTTTTAATGATTCCCACAGCAGTGAACAAGAAACAGGTTCCATATCATTCTGATTTATAGAGATATAATCATCAATTTTAGTTGCAATAAATTCTGTGAACTTATCATCTGAGAGAAGTAATGTATTGAATCTCCAAGGTGTTGAGTAACGGGGTTGTGAAGAAAACTGAATATCTAAAGAAAGAGGAGCATGGTCAGAAATAACAATTGGGTGATAATTAACAGACAGTACTTTGGGAATTAGTTTAGCATCAATAAAATAATAATCAATCCGAGAGAAAGACTGATGCATCTGAGAAAAAAATGAATATTCCTTGGTACAAGGGTTATAAAATCTCCAAGGATCAATGCAACTGTTCATAGACATAAAATCTGAAAGTGACCTTGACATTAAAGAAGGGGTCAGAGTTCGTGGGTTAGAGCGGTCTAGGTTGGGATCAATTACACAGTTCATGTCCCCTCCAATTATAAGAAGGCTGTTGTTCAATGAGGGAAGACATTCAAAAAGTTTATTCATAAAGTGTGGATCATCAAAATTGGGGGCATATATGTTAACTAATAAAACGGGAGTATGGAATAGCGTGCCTGTAACAATTAAGTATCTGCCGTTTTTGTCTGGTATCACCTTAGAAGCTGAAAACTGGATTGACTTACCAATTAAAATAGCAACCCCCCTGGCTTTAGAGTTGAAATTAGAGTGAAACTCCTCAGAAACCCAAGAACATTTAAGTCTGGCCTGATCTTTGACGCGCATGTGGGTTTCCTGCAGAAACACTAGGTTAGCTTTAAGACGTTTCAAATGAGCAAATATCCTTGATTTCTTAATTGGACTCCCCATGCCTTTAATATTCCAGCTCAAAAATCTCACAGAGGATCCAATATGTGGAATATCAGAAGTACGAGCATTGGTGGACATATGTTAAGTTCCTAGAGATAGAAATAGACTGAAAGTGGACCCCCAGGGAAGGAAGGAAAAGAGGGGGGAAAAACGCAAAAAAAAAATTTACACAAAAAAAAAATAAAAAAAACACCACACTTACAAATTGAACCCCCACCCCATTGCACTTACAACGACCCCATCCCCAAACGATGGAGAACCCAGTGCTAACTCCACAAGGAGTCAGATCCCCAAAACGAAAACTTACGGCTTTGAGCATGACTATCGAGCTTCGGATTGAGCTCCTGCAGTCCTAGCAACATTTGACAGGTCGGTACAACTAATCAAGTCCAAGTTAAAGTGAAAACTGAAAACCACACAGTGTGCATATATGAGAATAGTAAAGAAAAGAGGAAACAAATGAAATAAAGTAATAACTGTCAATATTAACTGACACTGCTTCCTCAAGGTTGTGTATCATTTCTCAGTTCTCTCACTATTGAGGGATCTGATGAATGCGCTGGTCTCTTCTGGTGATTTAAACTCCTTCTCTGCACCGTTATGAGTGACCCGGAGGCGCGCCGGGTACAGCAAACCAAAGCGAATCCCCGGTATTTCGCGGAGCTGGCGTCGGACATCATTAAAGGAGGCTCGGGCACGGGCCGTCCTCGGAGTGTGGCCGGGGAAGACAGAAAAACTCATGTCTCCAATCTTGATCTGTTGCTGAGCCCTGGCTCGGCGCAGTATGTCCACACAGTCTGTATGGTAGTGCAGATGAGCGATTATGGGACGAGGGCGCTCTCCGGGCTTCGGCTTCGGCTGGAGAGTACGATGAGCGCGGTCCACGAGAGGCTCCTTCGCGAGGTTAAAGGCCTCCTTGAGCAGAGAGGAAACAGCTGTAGCAGTAAAGGAGGTGGAAAAATCTTCGGGAATGCCCACTAGCCGTATGTTGTTGCGCCGCGATCTCGCCTCCAAATCCCCGCATTTATTGTCCAATCTCGTCAGTTCAGTTGACAGATGCTCCACTTTAGCCTGTAAGGTAGTAATGTCGTCGGCGCAGGAGGACAGCGATGTCTCCATTTCACCTACGGTAGTCTTCAGAGTGCACACATCGGACTGGATGTTTGTAATGCTACTGGATAATTCAGACTTCACTGCCTGTAGCTCAGCCTTGATATTTGACAAGTTTTCGGTCAAGGCAGCATGAAGCTCAGTTTTAAAAATAGCCGACATCTCAACACGGAGTGACGAGAGCAGCTCGGCCTTAAAGTCGTGGAAAGCAGCGCCGCCTGCGGCCCCGGCCAGGCCAGAAGGGGAATCACTACGAGGCGGGGATGCAACGTGCGAAGCAGGTGTACCTAAAATAGTTTTTTTTAAAGGTTGCTGCAGGAGCTCGGAGAAACGCGTCCTACTTCATTAGTCGCTACACCGGAAGTCATCACTTGCTATTTTCCTTCGCTTCTTTTCCGAAGCTTACAATCGCGTTCTATCCGCCATTGCTGATAATCTGTGCCATGTCACATGTGACGTGGTATACAAGAAAGGGAACCTGCCGATGACATCACGTTTCACTACCGCGCGGAAATTAAAAGGGTAGGTGACTTTGGTCGCAAAATTAATATACTTGTCGTTGTCAAAAAATTATGTTTGATATATCATCTCATTATCTCTAGCCGCTTTATCCTTCTACAGGGTCACAGGCAAGCTGGAGCCTATCCCAGCTGACTACGGGCGAAAGGCGGGGTACACCCTGGACAAGTCGCCAGGTCATCACAGGGCTGACACATAGACACAGACAACCATTCACACTCACATTCACACCTACGGTCAATTTAGAGTCACCAGTTAACCTAACCTGCATGTCTTTGGACTGTGGGGGAAACCGGAGCACCCGGAGGAAACCCACACGGACACGGGGAGAACATGCAAACTCCACACAGAAAGGCCCTCGCCGGCCCCGGGGCTCGAACCCAGGACCTTCTTGCTGTGAGGCGACAGCGCTAACCACTACACCACCGTGCCGCCTTGATATATCATTTTGAAGCTAAAAGATTTCTCTGTCTAGTCATGTTGTCATAAAATGTATTGTATTTTATGCCAAAAAAAAATACATCCAATGGTGGAATGGCACTTTAAGTTTAAAATGAGACATTTAAGTACATAGAGAACATAAAAAAGCCAGAAATATTTTACACTATTGCTACAGAACTTGAGAATATTTATAGCTTATCTACATTCCAGAACTCAGCTCACAATCTCTCATTTCAGAAATTTCTGTGATACATTTATTACTAAGCTGCTAGCAGTTTCTGTTTTTTTTTTATGTCCAAATTACATCAAGAATTAACACTTTGCCTAAGGATTCAAACACAAAACACAAAGATAAAAGTAATTATTGGTAACACATATTCTCGTCTCGTCTCGTCTTCTTCCGCTTATCCAGGACCGGGTCGCGGAGGCAGCAGTCTAAGCATGGAAGCCCAAACTTCCCTTTCCCCAGACACCTCGGCCAGCTCCTCGGGAAGAACACCGAGGTGTTCCCAGGCCAGCCGAGAGACATAGTCCCTCCAGCGTGTCCTGGGTCTTCCCCGGGGCCTCCTCCCGGGGGGACATGCCTGGAACACCTCCCCAGGGAGGCGTCCAGGAGGCATCCGAAAAAGATGCCCGAGCCACCTCAGCTGGTTCCTCTCGATGTGGAGGAGCAGCGGCTCTACTCCGAGCTCCTCCCGAGTGACTGTGCTTCTCACCCTATCTCTAAGGGAGCGCCCAGCCACCCTGCGAAGGAAACTCATTTCAGCCGCTTGTATCCGCGATCTTGTTCTTTCTGTCATTACCCAAAGCTCATGACCATAGGTGAGAGTCGGAACGTAGATCGACCGGTAAATTGAGAGCTTCGCCTTTTGGCTCAGCTCCTTCTTCACCACGACGGACTGGTAAAGCGACCGCATCACTGCGGAGGCTGCACCGATCCACCTGTCGATCTCACGCTCCATCCTTCCCTCACTCGTGAACAAGATCCCGAGATACTTAAACTCCTCCACTTGAGGCAGGACTTCTCCACCAACCTGGAGAGGGCAAGCCACCCTTTTCCGGTCGAGAACCATGGCCTCGGACTTGGAGGTGCTGATTCTCATCCCAGCCGCTTCACACTCGACTGCAAACCGCCCCAGTGCATGCTGAAGGTCCTGGTTTGAAGAAGCCAACAGGACAACATCATCCGCAAAAAGCAGAGATGAAATCCTGTGGTTCCCAAACAGGATTCCTTCCGGCCCCTGGCTGTGCCTAGAAATTCTGTCCATAAAAATTATGAACAGAACCGGTGACAAAGGGCAGCCCTGATGGAGTCCCATATGCACTGGGAACAGGTCTGACTTACTGCCGGCAATGCGAACCAGACTCCTGCTCCGTTCGTACAGGGACCGGACAGCCCTTAGCAAAGAGCCCCGAACCCCATACTCCCGAAGCACCCCCCACAGAATACCACGGGGGACACGGTCGAATGCCTTCTCCAGATCCACAAAGCACATGTGGACTGGTTGGGCAAACTCCCATGAACCCTCGAGCACCCTATGAAGGGTATAGAGCTGGTCCAGTGTTCCGCGACCAGGACGAAAACCGCATTGTTCCTCCTGGATCCGAGGTTCGACTATTGGTCGAATTCTCCTCTCCAGTACCCTGGAGTAAACTTTCCCTGGGAGGCTGAGAAGTGTGATTGGAGCACACTCTCCGGTCCCCTTTCTTAAAAAGAGGGACCACCACCCCAGTCTGCCACTCCAGAGGCACTGTCCCCGACCGCCACGCGATGTTGCAGAGGCGTGTCAACCAAGACAGCCCCACAACATCCAGAGACTTGAGATACTCAGGGCGGATCTCATCCACCCCCGGTGCCTTGCCACCGAGGAGCTTGCAAACCACCTCAGTGACTTCGGCTTGGGTAATGGACGAGTCCACCTCTGAGTCATCAGCCTCAGTCTCCTCAGTGGAAGACATGACGGTGGGATTGAGGAGATCCTCAAAGTATTCCTTCCACCGCCCGACAATGTCCCCAGTCGAGGTCAACAGCTCCCCACCCGCACTGTAAACAGTGTTGGCAGAGTACTGCTTCCCCCTCCTGAGGCGCCGGACGGTTTGCCAGAATTTCTTCGAGGCCGACCGATAGTCCTTCTCCATGGCCTCCCCGAACTCCTCCCAGTTCCGAGTTTTTGCCTCCGCAACTGCCCGAGCTGCAGCACGCCTGGCCTGCCGATACCCGTCGGCTGCCTCAGGAGTCCCGGAGGTCAACATGGCCCGATAGGACTCCTTCTTCAGCTTGACGGCATCCCTTACTTCCGGTGTCCACTACCGGGTTCGGGGATTGCCGCCACGACAGGCACCGGAGACCTTGCGGCCACAGCTCCGAACAGCTGCGTCCACAATGGAGGTAGAGAACATGGTCCACTCAGACTCAATGTCCCCCGCCTCCCTCGGAAGCTGGGAAAAGCTCTCCCGGAGGTGGGAGTTAAAGACCTCCCCAACAGAGTGCTCGGCCAGACGTTCCCAGCAGACCCTCACAATACGTTTGGGCCTGCCAGGTCTGTCCAGCTTCCTCCTCCGCCAGCGGATCCAACTCACCACCAGGTGGTGATCAGTTGACAACTCAGCCCCTCTCTTCACCCGAGTGTCCAAGACATAGGGTCGGAGATCAGATGACACGACTACAAAGTCGATCATCGACCTCCAACCTAAGGTGTCCTGGTGCCACGTGCACTTATGGACACCCCTATGCTCGAACATGGTGTTCGTTATGGACAAACTGTGACTAGCACAGAAGTCCAATAACAAAACACCACTCGGGTTCAGATCGGGGAGGCCGTTCCTCCCAACCACGCCCCTCCAGGTGTCACTGTCATCGCCCACGTGAGCATTGAAGTCCCCCAGTAGCACAATGGAGTCCCCAGTCTGAGCACCCCTCAGTGCCTCTCCCAGGGACTCCAAGAAGGCCGGATACTCTATACTGCTATTTGGCCCGTAGGCACAAACAACAGCAAGAGCCCTCTCCCCAATCCGAAGGCGCAGAGAGGCGACCCTCTCGTTCACTGGGGTAAACTCCAACACATGGCGGCTGAGCTGGGGAGCTATAAGGAAGCCCACACCAGCCCGCCGCCGCTCACCACGGGCGACTCCAGAGAAGTGGAAAGTCCAGCCCCTCTCGAGGAGCTGGGTTCCAGAGCCCAAGCTGTGCGTGGAGGTGAGCCCGACTATCTCTAGCCGGTACCTCTCAACCTCCCGCACAAGCTCAGGCTCCTTCCCCCCCAGCGAAGTGACATTCCATGTCCCAACAGCCAGCCGCTGTGTCCGGGGATCAGGTCGTCGAGGCCCCTGCCTTCGACTGCCACCCAATCCACACTGCACCAAACCCCTACTGCTACCTCTGTGGGTGGTGAACCCACAGGAGGTCGGGCCCACGTCACCTCTTCGGGCTGAGCCCGGCTGGGCCCCATGGGCAAAGGCCCGGCCACCAAGCGCTCGCATATGAGCCCCAACCCCGGGCCTGGCTCCAGGGTGGGGCCCCGGCTGCGTCCTACCGGGCGACGTCACGGTCCTGGATTTTTTCTCCATAGGGGTTTTTTGGTGAACTGCTCTTGGTCTGGCCTGTCACCTAGGACCTGTCTGCCTTGGGAAACCCTAACAGGGGCATAATGCCCCCGACAACATAGCTCCTAGGATCATTCAAGCACACAAACCCCTCCACCACAATAAGGTGGCAGTTCTAGGAGGGGTGGTAACACATATTATGACAAGAAATAAAGCAGAATGAGCATTTTCTAAGAGCATGCATATCTTAATATGCATGCTCTTAGAAAATGCTCATTCTGCTTTATTCTACCTTCAAATGTGTCCACGTTTATGATGCAATGAACTCATCATTTGATATTCCATATTAATGAATAAGTAAAAAACAAATGATACTTCTGTGGCAACGGGGGCGTGGTCAAGCGCCGGTCTGTGACAGGAGGGCGGAGTCAGGGAAGGTAAGTGGCAGAATCACTTCACCTGAGAGCAATTAACCTGTGTTTGTGTGTCTTCCCAGCAACCACGCCCTATATAAGGAGAGAGAGAGCAGAGGAAATGAGCTCTCTCCCGCACCAGACGACTTGTGTGTGTGTGTGTGTCTGGGTGACTGGGAGTGTGTGTGTGTTTGACTGAAAAGTAACACAATAAATAGTTTTTGGAACTCAGTTCTGTCCTGCCATACTTCTGTGCTCCACCCACCTGCTCTGACCTTCTACAGTGGTGCCGAAACCCAGGCAATCTGGAGCACAGCAGCCTCACAGCCCCATGGAGTCCTCCCCGTTTGCTGAACTGGTCCACGCCCTTGCCACGGCCCAGCAAAGCCAGCACCAGGCGCTACTCACCCTCCGAAAGGAGCAAGAAGAGCGGTTCGAGGCCCTGGTGTTGGCCCAACAAGAAGATCGACAGGCGTTCCGGCACCTCCTCGCGTCGGCGGGGTCCACCAGCGCTCCTACCGCGGGCCCGTCTCCCCTCACTGTCACCAAGATGGGCCCGCAGGATGACCCCGAGGCGTTCATCACGCTCTTTGAGCAAGTCGCCGAAGCCTCAGGGTGGCCGATGGAGCAGCGCGCGGCGCGCCTCCTCCCCCTGCTCACGGGAGAAGCACAGCTGGCCACGCTACAGCTCCCCGCCGACCACCGGCTGGCCTACGCGGACCTCCGCCGGGCCGTCCTCCAGCGCGTGGGGCGCACTCCAGAACAGCAGCGCCAGCGCTTCCGCGCGCTGCGCTTGGAGGAAGTCAGCCGGCCGTTCGCGTTTGGCCAGCAGCTCCGGGACGCCTGCTGGCGGTGGCTGAGGGCCAACAACCGCGACGCCGAAGGAATCCTCGACCAGGTGGCGCTGGAACAGTTCGTCGCTCGCTTGCCAGCAGGAACTGCGGAGTGGGTCCGGTGCCACCGCCCGGCGTCGCTGGATCAGGCAGTCGAGCTGGCGGAGGACCATTTGGCAGCTGTCCCGGCGGCAGGACGGCAGAGGGCATCTTCTCTTCTCTCTCTCTCTCTCTCTCTCCCCCTCCTCCTGTGTTCCGTCCTCGCCCCATTCCCCCACCGCGGAGGCAGGGGCCGGCCCCACCCCAGCCGGCCCGCCGCACCCGCGGTGCCCTCCCGTTTCTCCCTTCTGTGTCTGTCTCTCCCCCACCTCAGGTGAGTGAACCCCAGATCACCGGTGCAGAGGGAAAGCCCGGGCTGGTTGGCTGGCGCTGCGGGGAGCCGGGCCACTTTCAACAGCAGTGCACGACAATGGAAGTGGGCGCAGTGGTTCGGATCCCCGACGCGCCAGAGGCCGCCCTCGATCGGGCCGGAGCGTATCACATACCGGTGAGTATCCAAGGGGCTACATATCAGGCGTTGGTGGATTCTGGTTGTAATCAGACCTCAATTCGCCAAAGCCTGGTTCAAAACGAGGCATTGGGGGGAGCACAAGGGGTTGTGTGTGCACGGGGATGTTCACCGCTACCCTTTGGTGTCGGTCCACATTATTTTCAGAGGGGAAAAATTTATAGTGAAGACGGCGGTTAATCCTCGCCTTACCCACTCTTTAATTTTGGGGACTGATTGGCCGGGATTTCGGGGTTTAACGACGCACCTAGTAGAGAGTGGGTCCTGCCAGTTGACAGGGGGAGGTCCCGGTGTCGCTTTGGCAGGAGCAGCTGTCGCAGAGTCATCTACGTCATCTCCGCATCAGAGTGAGGAGCCGCCGGCCCCTCCTCTCTCTATTGGGGAATCCCTTGCGGATTTCCCATTAGAGCAGTTGCGAGACGAGACTCTGCGGCATGCGTTTGACCAAGTGAGAGTAATCGATGGTCAAACGCTCCCGCCGAACGCCATCCCGTCCTTCCCCTACTTCACGATTATGAAGGATAGATTATACCGAGTGACACAGGACACTCAAACTAAAGAGCGAGTCACACAGCTTTTGATTCCAAAGAGCCGCTGGGAATTGGTATTCCAGGCGGCTCACTTTAATCCCATGGCTGGACACTTGGGGCAGGATAAAACACTAGCCCGAATAATGGCCTGATTCTATTGGCCGGGGATTCGCGGCGATGTCCGTAGGTAGTGTACGGCATGCCGTGAATGCCAGTTAGTAAATCCAGCGGCCATTCCAAAAGCGCCTTTGCGCCCTCTACCGTTAATCGAGACCCTGTTTGAGAGAATTGGGATGGATCTCGTCGGGCCATTAGATCGGTCAGCACGAGGGTACCGCTTTATATTAGTTCTGGTGGACTATGCAACGCGATACCCAGAAGCAGTGCCTCTGCGCAATATCTCAGCACGCAGTATTGCAGAGGCACTCTTCCGCGTCATCTCCCGAGTTGGAATCCCGAAAGAGATTCTGACTGACCAAGGCACTACGTTTATGTCACGAACACTGCGCGAACTGTATGGGTTATTGGGGATTAAGCCGATCCGCACCAGCGTATATCACCCACAAACGGACGGTTTAGTGGAACGGTTCAACCGCACCCTCAAAAATATTATTAAGAAATTCGTAAGTGAGGACGCACATAATTGGGATAAGTGGCTCGAACCCTTGCTGTTCTCAGTGCGAGAGGTCCCCCAAGCCTCCACGGGGTTCTCCCCGTTCTAATTATTATATGGGCATAAGCCGCGCGGCATCCTGGACGTGCTGCGGGAAAATTGGGAGGAGGGACCTTCACAAAGTAAGAACGAAATTCAGTACGTTATGGACCTGCGCGCAAAACTCCACACGCTCACACACCTAACTCAGGAGAATTTGCGGCAGGCCCAGGAACGGCAAGCCCGCCTGTACAACAAGGGAACGCGCCTTAGAGTTCACACCGGGAGATAAAGTACTCGTACTGTTGCCCACGTTGAGCTCCAAATTGATCGCCAAGTGGCAAGGGCCCCTTGAGGTCACACGGCGAGTCGGGGACGTCGACTATGAGGTGAGGCGAACAGACAGGGGTGGGGCGCTACAGATCTACCACCTCAATCTGCTGAAACTCTGGAACGAGGAGGTCCCCGTGGCGTTGGTGTCAGTAGTTCCGGAGAAGGCGGAGCTGGGGCCGGAGGTTCAAAAAGGGACATTGGCATCATGTACCTCTCCGGTCCCCTGTGGAGACCACCTCTCCCCGACCCAACTCACGGAGGTCGCCCAGTTGCAGGCCAAGTTTTCGGATGTGTTCTCGCCCCTGCCCGGTCGCACTAACCTCATAGAACACCACATAGAGATGCCCCCGGGGGTGGTAGTGCATAGCCGCCCTTACAGGCTACTGGAACACAAAAAAAAGGTGGTTCGGGAAGAACTTCAGGCCATGCTCGAAATGGGCATCGTTGATGAGTCCCACAGTGACTGGAGCAGCCCGGTGGTCTTGGTTCCCAAGGCCGACGGCTCGGTCCGGTTCTGTGTGGACTATAGAAAAGTCAACGCGGTGTCTAAATTCGACGCGTACCCAATGCCTCGTATTGATGAGCTGCTCGATCGACTAGGCATGGCTCGCTTTTACTCGACACTGGATTTGACGAAGGGATATTGGCAGATCCCCTTGACTCCATTATCCCGGGAGAAAACAGCCTTTTCCACACCGTTCGGCTTACACCAGTTCGTCACATTTCCGTTTGGGCTGTTTGGGGCGCCCGCTACGTTTCAGCGGCTGATGGACAGGGTCCTCCGGCCCCACGCCACCTATGCGGCCGCGTATTTAGATGATATTATCATTTATAGTAATGACTGGCAGTGGCACCTGCAACACCTGAGGGCCGTCCTTAGGTCACTGAGGCGGGCGGGACTCACTGCCAACCCAAAGAAGTGTGCGATTGGGCGGGTGGAAGTACGGTATCTGGGCTTCCACTTGGGCAACGGGCAGGTGCATCCCCAAATTAATAAGACAGCAGCGATTGCGGCCTGCCCGAGGCCCAAGACCAAAAAGGGGGTGAGACAGTTCCTGGGGCTGGCTGGCTACTATCGTAGGTTTATACCTAATTATTCGGACGTCACCAGCCCGCTGACTGACCTCACTAAAAAGGGGGCGCCAGATCCGGTCCAGTGGACGGAGCAGTGCCAGCGGGTTTTCTCTGAGGTAAAGGCTGCACTGTGTGGGGGGCCACTTTTACACTCCCCTGACTTCTCTCTCCCTTTTACGTTACAGACGGATGCGTCGGACAGAGGGCTGGGGGCCGTTTTGTCCCAGCAGGTGGAGGGGGAGGACCGCCCAGTCCTGTACATCAGTCGGAAGCTGTCAGTGCATGAGGGGCGCTACAGCACGATTGAGAAGGAGTGCCTGGTGATCAAGTGGGCGGTCCTCGCCCTCCGTTACTACCTGCTGGGGCGCCCTTTCACCCTCTGTTCGGACCACGTGCCCCTCCAGTGGCTCCACCGCATGAAGGATGCCAACGCGCGGATCACCCGTTGGTATCTGGCACTCCAACCCTTCAACTTCAAGGTGGTCCACAGGCCGGGGGCACAGATGGTCGTGGCGGACTTCCTCTCCCATCAAGGGGGGGGGGAGTCGGCTGCAGGCCGGACGGGCGCCCAGCCTGAGTCGGGCGGTGGGGGTATGTGGCAGCGGGGGCATGGTCAAGCACCGGTCTGTGACAGGAGGGCGGAGTCAGGGAAGGTAAGTGGCAGAATCACTTCACCTGAGAGCAATTAACCTGTGTTTGTGTGTCTTCCCAGCAACCACGCCCTATATAAGGAGAGAGAGAGCAGAGGAAGTGAGCTCTCTCCCGCACCAGACGACTTGTGTGTGTGTGTGTCTGGGTGACTGGGAGTGTGTGTGTGTTTGACTGAAAAGTAACACAATAAATAGCTTTTGGAACTCAGTTCTGTCCTGCCGTACTTCTGTGCTCCACCCACCTGCTCTGACCTTCTACAACTTCTAATTCGAAATATTATATTTGACATGTGCAGGTTTCAAATTTTGTCTTATAAAATATTTTATTCAAATAAAGAATCACTTATCCCAGCTTTTTATTGAAGAGTTGGTATGTAGACACATTGTTATTAAGCATTAGCATATTAGCACAAAGTATATTTACAGGATAGGTGCAAGGATGAGGAATCTGTTGTGGTATGTGGTTGTGTATGGAGAGTGCATGGACAGATAAGCATCAGACATCAGACATTTCAGTAACTCTATAACTAACAGGTTCACTAGTTATCTACAATTTGTAAGAAAGAGTTATATTCTTAATTATGGCAGGCATCTGAGACAAGCATGCAAACATACAGACAGGCAAAGATAGACACACAAAGAAGCAACTAACTTGCTGAAATATTTTTGCAACAAATCTCTCAGAGTTATGGGACCCCAACAGAAAATCAGTCACCTTGATAAACACTTTTTTTCATCAATCTTGAAACAAACATACTTTTAGATAAAGAATCTATAGATTAACAAACCCCTAAAAGCAAAGAGTTATGTCAGTTGAATAGACTGAGCAGCACACCACCTCTGGGGTTCTAACTGATCCCACTCAGTAGTTTAGGTCCTTTTAGGGTTAAATGTATGAATCATGCTTTTGACCTGAGTAAAAAGGTTGTGTGCCACAAATAACACCTATTATGGATATAATAATTGCATATTAATGATGTTATACTTTTATACCAATTTCCTATATGTGGTTTCAGGGCTCTTTTTATGTGCAAAGTTCCCCTGCATAATTAACTATGAAACAGCAGCCCACAAACATTACAACAAGTCCAGATTTATGAATTTATATCTGAACTTGTAGGGGTGGCACGGTGGTGTAGTGGTTAGCATCGTCGCCTCACAGCAAGAAGGTCTGGGTTCGAGCCCTGTGGCTGGCGAGGGCCTTTCTGTGCGGCGTTTGCATGTTCTCCGGGTGCTCCAGTTTCCCCCACAGTCCAAAGACATGTAAGTTAGGTTAACTGGTGACTCTAAAGTGAGTGTGAATGGTTGTCTGTGTCTATGTGTCAGCCCTGTGATGACCTGGTGACTTGTCCAGGGTGTACCTTGCCTGTAGTCAGCTGGGATAGGCTCCAGCTTGCCTGCGACCCTGTAGGACAGGATAAAGCGGCTAGAGGAGATGAGATCTCATCTCATCTCATTATCTCTAGCCGCTTCATCCTTCTACAGGGTCGCAGGCAAGCTGGAGCCTATCCCAGCTGACTACGGGCGAAAGGCGGGGTACACCCTGGACAAGTCGCCAGGTCATCACAGGGCTGGAGATGAGATCTGAACTTGTATATTATTACCAAAAACACGACTTGGCAAATTTTGCAAAGTAGCCTCCAAATATAAACAAATACCACCTGACTATTCCACAAAGTAACAGAAATCTCAGAGCTTCATGCAAATTGCAGTGTTCAGCATGACACGCACGCCCTCCAACCAGGGGGAGCCATCTTAGTTTCACTCTTAGCTTCATTATTGGGAGGAATAAAGCAATGCTAGAATTTGAGATTCAACTAACAATGGAAAAAAATACTGTAATGTGGATTTCATATAACCATACAATTGAAATCAAGCTTTCAAAATGTCAAGGGTTTAAGGTGGGAAAGCATGTCAACTAATTATCAATTAGGATTAAAACATGGCAAACCAATTTGTCAAAGTAAACAAATAAGATGCAGGAACTGAACAAACAGAAGTTTCTGTAAGTAACTAAATGCATGACAAACCAAACTATTTTAGCCTGCAGGGTTCATGCCATGCTACACCTCCTCACCAGAGGGGGCACTCTCTATTTTGGAGACCTCAGTCTCTGATATTAGCTCATCTTCTGTCAGTTTGACTGAAGCTTCCTGGGACACCTCTGTAAGAAAAGATTTCACAGTTACTTGCACATGTCAGGGAGGGACATATGAAGCATGCAAACGGGCACATTTTTTCAAGTGTTTCTCTGAAATAAGTTATCGACCTTACCTTAATATCGACCTTAATATAGTGGCAGACTGTTCTAAGAATTCAAGAAGACCATATAATATCGACCACACGGCTCAATTTTTAGAATTCAACTACATTCTTATGCAAAGGTCACACATAGCCGGTTGATCCATGAGAACCGTGGCTGGGGCCTACCATGCTATTCCGGCAGATTTTGGAGGTGATCTGTCACATAAATTTGGGTGGAGTAAATATGCAAATGAAGCTACAATGGTAGCAACGGAAGACGCTGTTAAAACTAATGGCAGCAGCGACATATAGCGACATATGGCCTTACGGCAGTGATGGCAGTGCTTACGGTTTTCACAACTGCAGTATGGCATAGCCACAGCAAGACAAAATAAGCCACACCCCCTAGGCGAACTTTTCGCTTTCTCCAGAATATTGTTCCATGAGCATTTTGAGCTCGATGGTTGTGACAGAATGCTATGGTAACCCCCGGTAGCCCACGTAGGCCTCACATATGCCTCAAGGATGCTCACGGATGCCTTCATGGTTGTAAGGGACAAATTCATCTGGCGTTTGACTCACAGCAAATTTCAACATGACAAAACTTTCCATGGATGGAAATCACGCCCTCCCAATTGTAAAGGTAGCTCCCCAGCTCTCATATATTCCGATGGAAGGGCCCAGAATATGTGCCAGTTGATCCCCAGAAGGCCCAAAATCGTCTACCAGCATCTACCGTGAAGTGATTCCAGTTATGTGAGACCTTAGCATTAATCAGTGATCACACTGACTAGCAGTAGCACCAGCAGAAGCAACATATTTTCTACTGTTTGCTACGGTTCTGCAGCAGAACAGTTTACACCACTAGTGTTACACTAGTGATGTATGAACTGAATGTTGGTTCAAGTTGAACTTGATTCAACTTTCTGAGTGTAACACAATGCTCATCAATATCAGTTTAAAGAAAGAAAGCACAACTTTATTCATCACACACTTGTGAAATTTCCTCTCTGCATTTAACCCACCTGAAGCAGTGAACACACACATGCGAGCAATGAGCACACACACATACCCAGAGCAGTGGGCAGCCATGCTAACAGCGCCCGGGGAGCAGTTGGGAGTTAGGTGCCTCACTCAAGGGCACCTCAGCCCAAGGCCATCCCATATTAACCTAACCGCATGTCTTTGGACTGTGGGGGAAACCGGAGCACCTGGAGGAAACCCACGCAGACATGGGGAGAACATGCAAACTCCACACAGAAAGGCTGCTGGGTTCGAACCCAGAACCTTCTTGCTGTGAGGCGACCGTGCTAACCACTACACCACCGTGCTGTTTAATGTATCCTAGGAATGTTTCAGACATTTTGACCGATCAAACCGGTAATATTCCTCTCTCTCTCTCTCTCTCTCTCTCTCTTTTACTTTCCTCATCCTCCAGTCCCAAAACTACTAAGAAAACTCTATTACTGGTATCCATTTTTCCAAGTCTTTTTCATTGTTGTGTGGAATGTTAATGTGTCACATCACTTAGGAATGAGATATAACTTTATCAAATTATTATTGTCCGAACAATGTGTTATGCTGTGCCGCTTCATTTTTTTTTCAATGTGATCCCCAGCTAATTCACCACTCTGACACATGCAACAGTTTTTCCACCTTGTGGGCAGCATGCGGTGGAAGGTAAGGGGGGTGGGGGTGTGGGGGTTACACATTAGCGAGGGCTGTAGACTGGGGAAATCTAGGCTAAATGAAGGTCATGAATAGGGTGAAAAGAGAACATTACAGCAGTACTTGCAGCGTTTGAATGTGTGTAACACAAGGGAGGCTATTGTTCATTGGGCTGGCACATATGCAAAAGGCTGTCAGTCAGTACCATGACTGCATCACTCTGTTTGTCTTTCCATGTTTTATTTTTTTGCTCTCAGTGTCAACAGTCAGCAGTTCTGTTCTGAAGTGGTCAGGCCTACCTTAAAAAGCTAAACTGACATCTGCAGCCATTTTAGATCTTAGCACTCAATAAATTATTAGAAGCCTACAGGAGCAGACTTGTGGTATAAATTTACACTAAGTTTACACTCAAGTCTTTATCAGTGACATTTGATAACTTCAGTTACAAGATATACAAGATGCAAGAGAAGTTCAGCTACAAGGGACTGAAGTCCCTTTTATCTGAAGAAAATCAATTTAAAATTATATTGATGCTCATACTCAAGTTCCATTTATTACACTTAGCATGGCTTGACTTTATAGTATACAGTTATTGAAAGGAAATGATTTATAATCGCACTATCCGGTGCCACCCAGATGAGGATAGGTTCCCTTTTGATTCTGGTTCCTCTCAAGGTTTCTTCCTCTTGTTGGATCAGGGAGTTTTTCCTTGCCAACTTCACCTCTGGCTCACTCATTAGGGATAAATTAAAATTTTAGATCCAGACTTGAAGCTGTTATGGGAAAACACCCACTACACCAAGTTCATGTTCATATTGCTTAGTGATTTAAAGGTGCTGGCTGCAAAGTTATCTGAAATTTTCAAAATCTTATTGTGCCTGGCATTTTCCTATGTCCCAAAAGAACAATATCATGTGGATGAGAAACAAAGTGAGTGTGAACCTGTGCTCTGTGCACTCTCACTGCTGCTCTTTATAAATCAGAAATAATTCAGCTTGTTCATATCAACAGAACACCAAGACCGGAAGTTTTTACCTCCTGTGCAAAGATTGGAAGTGGAGGCCATCCACATCAGATATGCTTTAATATCAACAGATCTTTAAGCTACATGAATCCATTGATCATGGCACACCTTCAGCTTGTTCAGTGTGCTGAGTGCAGGATGTTTACTCATTCTTCCTCCGTTGCTAGTGATTAGCTTTATTTGTGATAAGTGTAGATTAGTTAGTTCTCTAAAGGAAAAGGTTGCCGCTTTGGAGGTGTGTATCCAGACTTTAGAGAAGGATAGTGAGAATGACAACAGTGCAGTTTCTGCAGGGGAAAGTCTGAATGCCCAAGGTGGAGTTAGCAATCCCCCAAATCTGGCATTAGAGCCCTCAGAGCAGGGCAAATGGGTGACGACTCGGCTGCATAAATCTAGAGCCAAAGCTCACCCACAGGAGCACCGCTCCTCTCTGCTTCATGCGCCAAACAGGTTTGTTCTCCTCAGTGATGCACCTGCTGAAAAACCTGAAAGAGCTCTGGTTATAGGAGACTCTATCATATGTCACGTGAAACTAATGAGGCCTTTGGGGCACCAGCAACTTTAGTCAGGTGTATACCAGGAGCCAGGTCACTGGACGTAGCAGGTAATCTTTGGGTCCTAGGCAAGCACAGGTTCTTAAAATAGTTATCCATGTAGGAGCTAATGATATACGCCTTCATCAGTCTGAGGTTACTAAGAGTAACTTTGTAGAGCTGTTTAAAATAGCAAAGGCAATGCTGTAGTATGCTCTGGCAAGATACCAATGTGGCCTGGCGATGTAGTTTACAGCAGGTTATGGTCGCTGAAATGCTGGTTGTCCAGGTGGTGCTCTGAAAACAGTGTGGGCTTTATATATAATTGGACTAATTTTGAGGGCACTGCTAGCCTGTTAGGGTGGGATGGTATCCATCCCACTCAGGAAGGCGCTGCTCTCATTTCTTGCGGCATAGCTCATAGTCTCAGACCAGCTCTAGTTAACTTATGACAATCCAGAGCCAAGGCCAGGGAGCAGACGAATAGGCTAAACCAACTGTCTGCCAGCTGCACAGAGTCATCACTCAGGGTCCACTACATCGAGACTGTGTCTGTTCCCCGAGCTAAACAAAAGGCGTCGCAGTTATTTATAATGATTATCTAGGTGTAACACCCGGTTATAAATTTAATACATTTGAAGTTCTTCATACTAATATAATGTATGTAGTCTCGAAAAATAAGTCTATCCAGTCAATACCTTTACTTATTATTTACAGGCCCCCAGGGCCATATTCTGAGTTTCTTTCTGAATTTGTGGATTTTGTCTCAGACCTGGTCATTTCCTTAGACAAAGCTTTAGTTGTTGGAGATTTTAATGTTCAGTTTGATAACCCTGAAGATCCTCTGAAAACAGCATTTGTGTCCATTTTAGATGCAGTAAGGGTTAATCAGAATGTCATAGGACCTACCCATAATGGTGGTCACACTCTCGATCTAATAGTAACATTCGGGTTAAATACAGAAAATATAGTCACACTTCCACAGTCTGAAGTTATCTCAGATCATTATCTCATCTCATTCAAAATATGTCAGAGCAATAATATATGCACCTCACCACACTACTGTATTAAACATACATTCATGGCAACTACTGCACAGAGTTTTATAAATAAGCTTCCAGAGTTATCAACTTTGATTGGATCACTGTCAGCCCCCACAGAACTTGATAGTGGAATGTTTAGCGTCAACATTCCACTATATGTTAGATAATGTAGCTCTGCTTCAAAGGAAAATTATTAGAGAGGAAAACTAGATAGAACTCGACGCCAACGGCATCAATGGGGATGCCTCCGCCCAGTAGACGACACGCCTTATTAAGTTGTGATTTGGGGATGGACATTTGACCTCACAGTAATCTTGACCTGGTGAAATTACTTGTATCAGCCTTGGAGATATTGTGTTCACAGGGTTTTCGGACAGACATTTGACCTCACAGTGACCTTGACCATAGACCTTTTGATCTCAAAATCTAATCAGTTTATCTTTGTCCCCAAATGCACAAATGGTGAAAGTTTGGTGAAATTCCTTTCATTTGCCTTTGTTAGATATTGTGTTCACAAGATTTTCGGACAGACATTTGACCTCACAGTGACCTTGACCTTAGACCTTTTGATCTCAAAATCTAATCAGTTCATGTTTGTCCCAAAGCACACAAATGGTGAAAGTTTGGTGAAATTCCTTTCATTAGCCTTTGAAATATCGTGTTCACAAGGTTTCGGGACGGACGCACACACGGACGGACGGACAGACAGACAACTGGAAGACATAATGCCTCTTGCACCTTACGGTGGTGATGGCATAAAAATAGCACCCTGGGATAACGATTACACTTGCACTTTAAAGGAACAGTCCACCGTATTTCCATAATGAAATATGCTCTTATCTGAATTGAGACGAGCTGCTCCGTACCTATCCGAGCTTTGCGCGACCTCCCAGTTAGTCAGACACAGTCAGACGCGCTGTCACTCCTGTTAGCAATGTAGCTAGGCTCAGCATGGCCAACTGTATTTTTGGGGGCTGTAGTTAGATGTGACCAAACTCTTCCACGTTTTTCCTGTTTACATAGGTTTATATGACCAGTGATATGAAATAAGTTCAGTTACACAAATTGAAACGTAGCGATTTTCTATGCTATGAAAAGTCTGCACTATAATGACAGGCGTACTAACACCTTCTGCGCGCTTTGGCAGCGCATTGATACAGAGCTCAGATATCAATGCGCTGCCGAAACAAAGGCACATGGCTGTCAAAACAAAAACACAAAACACAGAAACAGTGGCGGCCTCTAGAGGCCAAAACAAACATGACAAGATAAGGAAATAACAGCGGCCTCTAGAGGCCAAAACAGTCCCAGTCCTAACAGTAGCATTCAAATTAGCATGGAAAGAGAGCTTCCTGAATATGGACCCTTTTCACGTGATGTCATGACAAACGCGGCCGCCATTTTGGATGTGTACTACCAGTAGTTTACCACAGCCAGCATTGAGGAACGGCAGCAAAGAAAGTGTTTATTTTCAGCAAGACTTCCATCATGCCACTATGTTGTTGTGCACCTGGATGTAGTAACCATCAACAAACAAGGCAAGGGTTATCATTTTATCGGATCCCGGTAGATGCTGACCGACGGAGAAGATGGATAGCGGCATACCAACGCTTGTGTAGTGACCACTTTGTTGGAGGTAAGACGAATAAAATTAGCCAGAAAAGGCATTACATTGCTGTTAACATTCCATTCTAGTTTACTGTAATTATGATCTGGCAGCTATTTACACCGGATCCAGTGTAAATAGCCGCCGGAGCCAACGTCCGAGGTTCCGGAGCGCGCTTGCTCGCGGCCCGGCCGGAGCCAGCGGCCGCGGAGCCAACGCGCTCGCTCGCGGCCCGGCCGGATGTTGGCTCCGGCAGCTATTTACACTGGATCCGGTGTAAATAGCTGCCAGATCATAATTACAGTAAACTAGTAAATACAGTTTTCTGCATCTCGCTCCTTTTTCTTTTATGTTTGTCGCCTTCCTCGCATTCAAACCGATTTGAGCCGAAGTCCACTACATGTCCAAAATGGCGGTCGCGTTTACGAAGGTCACGTGACTGAAAAGGGTCCATAGAAAAGCTCTTAGTACTTCTAGATCAACATATCTCTCCATCCTAACAAAATAAAACAAAAATAATCCTAGATTCCTATTTAATACTGTAGCAAAATTAGCTAGGAAAAAGACCACTATAGACACATGCACACCTGCAATATGGAGTAGCAACGACTTCATAAATTTTTCCAATAACAAAACTGAAAATATCCAACAAAAAATTAAAACTACTAATTTAAGGCCAGACAATTTAAGTAACCCTGTAGTTAACAATATAACTGTTTCAGATCAGCAATTAGAATGTTTTATTCCCCTTAGAGAAATCAAACTAATTTCATTAATCTCCACATTGAAATCTTCAACTTGTGTACTAGATCCCTTACCTACATGACTCTTCAAACAGATAATACCAGAAGCAATTGAACCACTTCTAAAAAATAATAAATTCTTCCCTTAGAATAGGCTATGTACCCAAATCCTTTAAACAAGCAGTTATCAAACCCCTGATCAGAGGTGGGTAGTAACGCGCTACATTTACTCCGTTACATTTACTTGAGTAACTTTTTGGATGAATTGTACTTGTAAGAGTAGTTTTAATGCAGCATACTTTTTACTTTTACTTGAGTATATTTGTGAAGAAGAAGCGGTACTTTTACTCCGTTACATTGGGCTATATTCTGCTCATTACTCGCTACTTTATTTTTATTGATCCGTGCGATGCGTGGTCTGTTTGTTTATGTTTTGTCAAGACTTCCAGCAGAGGCTCTGTCACATGACAGCATCTCACCGATCAAATGTAGCAGCCAGAGCCATAGTGGGAGGAGCTATGGTTTAACTCCGTTTCACTAATCAAACAGAGCCAAGCCGCCGCGCGCGCCTGCACACAAAATTCCCGCGGCAAGATCAGTCCAGGTGGAAAAGAGCATGGAAGCAGAAGAAAAATGGCAGAGACAGTGGCCAGCGTTTCTCATCAAGCTGAAGAGGCACATCCCTGGCCACACATACAAACCATGTTCACTCTCCAAACAACAAAAAATAATAGTTATGTTATGCGGTGTCACATGTGTCTCCCCAAACCAGTGGACGTTTCAGCTTATAAAAACTCAACGTCAAATTTGAGGAAACACATTGCGGTAAGTAGGCTATGTGCTTTTGGCTGTCTTCATAGGCAGATGTTAGCCCTGTTGTAACATCATAAATAACTGTAAAATACATTGTTTTGTGGAAATGTATTGACGCACTGCGGCCTCAGACGGCAAGATAACACACACACACACACACACTAGAGAACCAAGAAATAAAACTACAAAAAAATCTTCCTAACAATCACTTTTTATTGATGTGAAACCAAAAAATGCTCATGAAAATAAGGTTGTTTGCCTAATGTCAGCTCCTCAATAGCGTTACAGTTGTACACGGCTCTGGTCAAAAACTGGGAATGGAAGACTGGTGAAACCTTGCTAAATAACAAAACGCGTAACATATCGTTTGTGAAATCTCCGTTTTTCAAGCTACTGTATTTGTTGTGGATTAGACAGATTTGTGAAGACCTTAGATGTTTTTTTTTCTGTGAGATTTGTTTTTTTATTTGTCTACAAGTGCTTGTTCACAAAAGGAAGGGCATTAGCTTGTTAGCTTGACCGCTTGCTAGCAATCCCCACCACCACCCAGCCAAGCTGGGCACTGGCAGCTAGTTAGCAACCTTTTTGCTTGTTACTTCCACTTGCTAACTCCTCTGCGAGATGGAGCCAGTAAACAACTTTTTGGGAGATGAAAGGATTAACATCATTGATCACATCTTACAGGATTATTTCCAGTCTTTTTCGTACGAGGAGATATTACGTGTGATGTTCAGCTGCTGTTAAAGCTGAACAGTCACTTCACGGAGTGAACATGCGCGCGCACACACACAGTGTTATGGTTTATGTGCAGACTGCCTTTTTCTTCTTTTTCTTTGTAACCTCTACCCATTGTTTTGTTATTATGTTACTTTGTAAAGATTTAATTAATTAATATTTAATTTATTATTGTTTTCACCTGTTCACGGCTAAAAGGTCACAGCTTCACAGTGCAAAATTGAGAGCCAGCTGCTGTTAAAGCTGAACAGTCACTTCATGGAGTGAACATGCGCGCGCGCGCACGCACACACACACACACACTGTTATGGTTTATGTGCAGACTGCCTTGAGCTTCTTGTTGTTATTGTTAATACACAGAACTACACACACACAGTTTGTGTGAAATATATATGAAATCTCTGCCTGTTATGACATCCTGATCAATAAACAAAGAAGTTACTCAGCAGTTACTCAGTACTTTTTCACTTAGTACTTTTTACTCTTACTCAAGTAATTAATTGGACGACTACTTTTTACTTTTACTTGAGTAATATTATTCTAAAGTAACAATACTCTTACTTGAGTACAATTTTCGGCTACTCTACCCACCTCTGCCCCTGATTAAAAAACCTGACCTCGACCCTTGTCAGCTATCCAATTATTGGCCAATATCAAACCTCCCCTTTATCTCCAAGATCTTAGAAAAAGTTGTGGCACAGCAGTTATGCTCATATTTACATAGGAATAACGTCCATGAAATATGTCAATCAGGATTTAGACCTTATCATAGCACAGAGACAGCACTGATTAAAGTAGTAAACAACCTACTGTTGGCATCTGATCAGGGATCTGATTGTGATACTGTTGACATCTGATTGGGATACTGTTGGCACCTGTCTCCCTGATTGTATTGCTTGACCTCAGTGCAGCCTTTGACACCACTGATCAGTCCATTCTCCTGGATAGATTAGAAAGTGTTGTGGGAGTTAAGGGAACAGCCCTCTCCTGGCTCAGGTCTTATTTAACTGATCGCTATCAGTATGTTGATGTAAATGGCGATTTTTCTAGACATACTGAGATAAAGTTTGGTCTTCCACAAGGTTCTGTCTTATGCCCACTGCTTTTTTCTTTATATATGTTACGTCTGGGTGATATTATTCGTAAGCATGATAATAGTTTCCACTGTTATACTGATGACACACAGTTGTATGTTTCAGCAAAACCAGATGAGAGACACCAGCTGAATAGAATTGAGGAATGTGTAAAATACATTACACACTGGATGTTTATTAACTTCCTTCTGCTTAATTCTATCAAGACTTGTACTCGGACCACATGCAGCTAGACGTAGGTTTTCTGATTACACAGTAACAGATAGCCTTTCTGTTTCTTCACGTGCAGCAGTTAAAGACCTTGGGGTGATCATTTACTCCAGTCTGTCATTTAAAACTCATATTGATAACATTACCCAGATAGCTTGCTTTCATCTCAGAAATAGTGCTAAGATAAGAAATCTACATGTCACTACATGACACAGAAAAATTAGTTCATGCTTTTGTTACTGCTAGGTTGGATTATTGTAATGCCTTACTGTCTGGATGTTCCAATAAGTGCATAAACAAGCTCCAGTTAGTTCAAAATGCAGCAGCAAGTGTCCTTACTAAAGCTAGAAGACATGACCACATCACCCCTGTCTTATCCACACTGCATTGGCTCCCAATCCAATTTCGTATTAATTATAAAATACTATGATTGATCTTTAAAGCACTGAATGGTCTCGCACCACAGTACCTGAGTGAACTTCTGGTTCTTTATGACCTGCCACGCCTACTTAGATCAAAAGGTACAGGCTATCTGCTGGTACCTTGTATAGTGAAGGCTACATTAGGGGGCAGAGCCTTTTCTTACAAAGCCCCATAGTTATGGAACAGCCTTCCAAGTAGTGTTCAGGACTCAGACACAGTGTCAGCATTTAAGTCTAGGCTGAAAACATATCTGTTTAATCAGGCTTTTTGTTAATGGTGTTTATGAGGTAAAGGTGTAGATCTGGAGGGTCCTCAGGCATACAGTGTTTTGGTAAACTGGGGTGTATGGATGCTGTCAGCCCCTTATTCACTCGCTCATTTGAGTTTGTTGACGGTGTAGTGGCTGGCTGCTTTATGTCACAGGGTGCCCTCATGACTGTGTTACCTTCTGGCTCTCCCCTTTTAATTATGCTGTCATAGTTAGTTTTGCCGGAGTCCCTGCTTGCACTCAGCACAAAATGTATACTGTTCTTACTCATTAGGTGACATTAGGTATACCTAACAACCTGTGTGTACACCCCCCTGTCTGTCTCTCTGAGTTAATGTCGATCCTGAGACTGAGATGCTGACTTCTTCCACTCCTCGGGCCTGCCTCATCCATCCTGATGGCCTACATCTGGTTGGAATCTCATCACATTGCTCCTGTGGAGGATGGCACCATATGGACAGTCAAAAGTCGCACTTGGAAGATGGCTCTGGACACTTACTGTAGTACATTTATGGCTGAGGACTGAAGTTAACTTGCTCACTTTAGGACTGCAGTTGTCATGAACAGTTTTGCACTCAAGTTTCCTTCAATGAACAGTTTATAAGTTCAACAAAACAGATTTTATGTTAAAACTATAATGAATTTCCTGGTTATACAGTTTTACTTTGTGACTACATAGGACACAGTTAAAGAAGCAAGTTATTTATAATCACACTATCTGTTATCACCCAAATGAGGATGGATTCCCTTTTGAGTCTTCCTCATGTCGTCTGAGGGAGTTTTTCCTTGCCAAAGGAAAAGATCAAAAACATTAGGTGTATAACTCCTTCCTTGATACCATGGAGTCGAGCTTATGTATTCTCAGCCTAAGATAGCTAAGCACAAATGAGAATAATTTAGTTATCTGTCCAAAAAAATGAGGTCATCTAACCTTGGTCTGTCTTGCAGTTGCACTCACTAAGCAGGCTTTCTTTTTATTTTCTGCTGGTTTTTAATTGGCAGGAGAGTGGAGTCTGCCATATTTGCCCATGCCAACTTGTTTTGGTTAAAAGTAGGTCAAACACACCCCATGGTGGTCATGTTATATTGCTGCTCACTTGTTTTAGCAATCTCCAGAATCGTAAAATGCAGGGCACATTTTATCTCTGCAAACCATTTACACATAAGATACACGGTGTATGCAGCAGCAAAACATCTCAACACTCCAACAGCAATAGAAACAGAATATTTTGCTCAGAATTCAACTTTGCAGGCAGCATCTTTAATTTACAATCAACATGAACTAGAAATAGTAGGGCCATAGAATTTGCTGGAATGGTGAAAATTATCCCCTCCTAGAACTGCCACCTTATTGTGGTGGAGGGGTTTGTGTGCTTGAATGATCCTAGGAGCTATGTTGTCGGGGGCATTATGCCCCTGTCAGGGTTTCCCAAGGCAGACAGGTCCTAGGTGACAGGCCAGACCAAGAGCAGTTCACCAAACCCCCTAATGGAGCAACAACCAAGGACCGAGACATCGCCCAGTATGGCGCAGCCGGGGCCCCACCCTGGAGCCAAGCCCGGGGTTGGGGCTCGCATGCGAGCGTTTGGTGGCCGGGCCTTTGCCCATGGGGCCCGGCTGGGCTCAGCCCGAAGAGGTGACGTGGGCCTGAGCTTCTGTGGGTTCACCACCCACAGAGGTAGCAGTAGGGGGCTGGTGCAGTGTGGATTGGGTGGCAGTCGAAGGCAGGGGCCTCGACGACCTGATCCCCGGACACAGCGGCTAGCTGTTGGGACATGGAATGTCACTTCGCTGGGGGGGAAAGAGCCTGAGCTTGTGCGGGAGGTTGAGAGGTACCGGCTAGAGATAGTCGGGCTCACCTCCACGCACAGCTTGGGCTCTGGAACCCAGCTCCTCGAGAGGGGCTGGACTCTCCACTTCTCTGGAGTCGCCCATGGTGAGCAGCGTCGGGCTGGTGTGGGCTTCCTTATAGCTCCCCAGCTCAGCCACCATGTGTTGGAGTTTACCCCAGTGAACGAGAGGGTCGCCTCTCTGCGCCTTCGGATTGGGGAGAGGGCTCTTGCTGTTGTTTGTGCCTACGGGCCGAATAGTAGTGTAGAGTATCCGGCCTTCTTGGAGTCCCTGGGAGAGGTACTGAGGGGTGCTCAGACTGGGGACTCCATTGTGCTACTGGGGGACTTCAATGCTCACGTGGGCGACGACAGTGACACCTGGAGGGGCGTGGTTGGGAGGAACGGCCTCCCCGATCTGAACCCGAGTGGTGTTTTGTTATTGGACTTCTGTGCTAGTCACGGTTTGTCCATAACAAACACCATGTTCGGGCATAGGGGTGTCCATAAGTGCACGTGGCACCAGGACACCTTAGGTCGGAGGTCGATGATAGACTTTGTTGTCGTTTCATCTGATCTCCGGCCCTATGTCTTGGACACTCGGGTGAAGAGAGGGGCTGAGCTGTCAACTGATCACCACCTGGTGGTGAGTTGGATCCGCTGGCGGAGGAGGAAGCTGGGCAGACCTGGCAGGCCCAAACGTATGGTGAGGGTCTGCTGGGAACGTCTGGCCGAGCACTCTGTTGGGGAGGTCTTTAACTCCCACCTCCGGGAGAGCTTTTCCCAGCTTCCAGGGGAGATGGGGGACATTGAGTCTGAGTGGACTATGTTCTCTACCTCCATTGTGGACGTGGCTGTTCAGAGCTGTGGCCGCAAGGTCTCCGGTGCCTGTCATGGCGACAATCCCCAAACCCAGTGGTGGACACCGGAAGTAAGGGATGCCGTCAAGCTGAAGAAGGAGTCCTATCGGGCCATGTTGACCTCCAGGACTCCTGAGGCAGCTGACGGGTATCGGCAGGCCAGGCGTGCTGCAGCTCGGGCAGTTGTGGAGGCAAAAACTCGGAACTGGGAGGAGTTCGGGGAGGCCATGGAGAAGGACTATCGGTCAGCCTCGAAGAAATTCTGGCAAACTGTCCGGCGCCTCAGGAGGGGGAAGCAGTACTCTGCCAACACTGTTTACAGTGCGGGTGGGGAGCTGTTGACCTCGACTGGGGACATTGTCGGGCGGTGGAAGGAATACTTTGAGGATCTCCTCAATCCCACCATCATGTCTTCCATTGAGGAGACTGAGGCTGATGACTCAGGTGGACTCGTCCATTACCCAAGCCGAAGTCACTGAGGTGGTTTGCAAGCTCCTCGGTGGCAAGGCACCAGGGGTGGATGAGATCCGCCCTGAGTATCTCAAGTCTCTGGATGTTGTGGGGCTGTCTTGGTTGAAACGCCTCTGCAACATCGCGTGGCGGTCGGGGACAGTGCCTCTGGAGTGGCAGACTGGGGTGGTGGTCCCTCTTTTTAAGAAAGGGGACCGGAGAGTGTGCTCCAATTATAGGGGAATCACACTTCTCAGCCTCCCAGGGAAGGTTTACTCCAGGGTACTGGAGAGGAGAATTCGACCGATAGTCGAACCTCGGATCCAGGAGGAACAATGCGGTTTTTGTCCTGGTCGCGGAACACTGGACCAGCTCTATACCCTTCATAGGGTGCTCGAGGGTTCATGGGAGTTTGCCCAACCAGTCCACATGTGCTTTGTGGATCTGGAGAAGGCATTCGACCGTGTCCCCCGTGGTATTCTGTGGGGGGTGCTTCGGGAGTATGGGGTTCGGGGCCCTTTGCTAAGGGCTGTCCGGTCCCTGTACGAACGGAGCAAGAGTCTGGTTCGCATTGCCGGCAGTAAGTCAGACCTGTTCCCAGTGCATGTTGGACTCCGGCAGGGCTGCCCTTTGTCACCGGTTCTGTTCATAATTTTTATGGACAGAATTTCTAGGCGCAGCCAGGGGCCGGAAGGAATCCTGTTTGGGAACCACAGGATTTCATCTCTGCTTTTTGCGGATGATGTTGTCCTGTTGGCTTCTTCAAACCAGGACCTCCAGCATGCACTGGGGCAGTTTGCAGTCAAGTGTGAAGTGGCTGGGATGAGAATCAGCACCTCCAAGTCCGAGGCCATGGTTCTCGATGGGAAAAGGGTGGCTTGCCCTCTTCAGGTTGGTGGAAAAGTCCTGCCTCAAGTGGAGGAGTTTAAGTATCTCGGGATCTTGTTCACGAGTGAGGGAAGGATGGAGCGTGAGATCAACAGGCGGATTGGTGCAGCCTCCGTGGTGATGCGGTCGCTTTACCGGTCCGTCGTGGTGAAGAAGGAGCTGAGCCAAAAGGCGAAGCTCTCAATTTACTGGTCGATCTATGTTCCGACTCTCACCTATGGTCATGAGCTTTGGGTAATGACCGAAAGAACAAGATCGCGGATACAAGTGGCCGAAATGAGTTTCCTTTGCAGGGTGGCTGGGCGCTCCCTTAGAGATAGGGTGAGAAGCACAGTCACTCGGGAGGAGCTCGGAGTAGAGCCGCTGCTCCTCCACATCGAGAGGAATCAGCTGAGGTGGCTCGGGCATCTCTTTCGGATGCCTCCTGGACGCCTCTCTGGGGAGGTGTTCCAGGCATGTCCCCCGGGAGGAGGCCCCGGGGAAGACCCAGGACATGCTGGAGGGGACTATGTCTCTCGGCTGGCCTGGGAACGCCTCGGTGTTCTTCCCGAGGGGCTGGCCGAGGTGTCTGGGGAAAGGGAAGTTTGGGCTTCCATGCTTAGACTGCTGCCTCCACGACCCGGTCCCGGATAAAGCGGAAGAAGACGAGACGAGACGAGGTGAAAATTCTGATAGCTTGTTTTTACTGGACTGAGAAGCAGCCATGATACTGTCTGTTTTTAAAAAAGTCAAATGACACACCCCCACACAAACACAAACATCTGTTTATAGTATAGCAGGATTGAATCAGTACCACATACTACACTAGTACTGAGTTCAAAGAGGAGTCTGACCCAGATGCCAGGATTACAGAACAGAGTGTACAGCTGCAAAACCGGGATTGAGGGCCCTGCCAGGCATGGCCTTGTTGTCTTTATGTAAAGAGATTAATACAAAAGACTTCATCAGAAAGCCACTGCCACACCAGCTGTACTGCAACACGAAGATAAGAATTAATAGATAGTCCTATGAAAGCTCTGGACATTATAATCCCAAATACAGAAAACCAAAAGAAAGTAAAACAAGATAGAGATTATAATCTGAACTGTATTTCAATGCCATTTAAAATGTATTCATATGCATTTTGGCAGGTTTATAATGGAAATTTTTGTGTAGCAATACGATTGAGCAGTAATGCTATATCTGCCAAGTTCATTAATGAAGCCTAATTACTTTATTAAACACTTTTAATCACCTTAATCACCACAGCATGTCACTTTATTTTTCACACTTTATCCAAGATAGGATTTCAACAATCATGACAATGTCACTATTACCCCATGCAGGCACAATGAACTCTGATTAGGAATAGACTTGACTGTCAGATTTGATTCATCTGTTATTTTGGCAGCTTACTTATGGCAATGTCCCCTTCAGAGACAATTACATTTGTCCTTTCCCTTTATTTAGCACTAGTTTGTAGTTCAAACAGATATACAGTAAGGTCCAAATGCCAAGCACTATGCTGAGTCAATCAAATGACTGCCTTTACGAGATAATGACAAAGATTTCTCAAATATCTCTATGATGGATTTGCTTTTAAATATTGTTTTGTTGAATTATAAATATGAACAGAATATATTTTAGATTTTAATAAGATGTTTGGACTTGATCCATTCCCTACATTCTCTTGTTAGGATCCTAACACAAGGACTAGTCAGCAGACCCTCAATGAGTTATGTGCAATGAACTGCATAGTCATAGAACTGCATTTGGTCAGCTTGGAAAAACTTCCCAGTAGTCACCTCACCTTTCATTGGACTGACGCCATTCTCCAACTGCTCCCCATGGTGATGGTCGTTGATAGTCATTCCAGCAAGGGAGTTTGCCATGGCATTGGCCGAGTTGCAGTGGTTGGAGTGGCTGTTGAATGAATCGTGCTGCTGATCCATAGCAAATAAGGATCACTGTGAAAGGGTAGAGAGGAAATGGTGAAGGGAGGCAAAATAGAGGTCCAGGAATAAAAGGAGAGGGATAGGGGAGACAGAGAGAGAGCGAGAGAGAGAGAGAGAGAGAGAGAGAGAGAGAGCATAAAGAGGAAGAATGTATTGGCATTTGGTTTGGAGAAGCCCCACATCCCAAGCACAACAGTCAAATTTCAGATAAATATAATCTCAAGACAGGCAGAAGACCAAAGTCCAAGCCATGGGTCCTCTAGATCTCAGAGTGTTTGGCTTGGATCAATAGAAATCATTCAGAAAGTCCATCATCTTTTGCTGGAATCATACTCTCAATGTAAACAGACCCATAGCCTGTTCAAGCAGAGCTATTTATATGCGCCAACATGTAGGTCCAGCATAGAGTTTCAGACACTCTCACCAAAATAGTGCAGTCAAGCAGAAGCGAGTGTCCTCTATTACACCAAGAGCCAACACTTCCTCTTAACTGTGACTGACTACTTCATTGTAAAAGCAAACACACACACACACACACACACACACACACCTCAATCCACTCATAACTGCATGTTATTTTATGAAATACTGTAAGTGAATAAACTGGAGTGTTCAATTAAGCACACTGTAGCACTTGTCTTGTTTAGGCCATATCAAGAATAATCAGGTATCTACAAAGATTTGATTAAAATCATAAGCCTTTTGGTGGCATTCAAATGAAAATTGAAATGGTATTGAAATCATGAATATGATGAATGAAATACCAATGGAGTTCCAGTTATATTCATGATTTACAGTTAGGATTGAACAGGAAAATGTTAAATGACTTAGTATTCAAAGTGCTCTTCTTAAAGAAAGCTTCTTTAGAGCTAAAAGAAACCATCCTTCTTCCTCTTCTAGAGAGGACGCTATCAAGTGCAGACTACATACAGTAATAGCACACAGAACAGTAGATAATACTACAAGAGAAACTATCGTTCCTACTCATATATACTATATACAAGTCCTCTCTTATGGTCTTCCCCAATTTTATTGTGTTTAAATGTGGGGGTGAAACGGTCTTGTATAAGCTGGCAGCTTATTTGGAAATATAAAATGATTATATGATTATACTGGTTAATTTTTTTTTCACTGTCCATGTCATATTTGTGTGCCTGTGGCTGACATATCAAAGAAAGCAAGGGAGGACCCTTGCTTTCTTTGACATGTCAGCCACAGGAACACAAATATGACATGGACAGCCCTGTCCTCTAGATAAACTCTGACGTGCATCCATGTGCCCTCTGAGCTCAATGTGTCTCTTCTTATATATTCAAGTCCAAGTCTAGACATGCAATCAGAAATGTGGAGATGGCTGCAGTTCCTCCATTAGAAAGAATGCTACCCTCAGGTAGCATTAGCTTAGAAATGCTGTGTGAGGGGAAAGTGGAACGCCCTTGACTAAGCCTTGAACCCTGTTACAGAGCAAGATCAGCTTAACTGCATCCTTAACCTTACTTTCTGGACAGATGTCTGTCTAGACATGGAAAGCAAGTGACACCTGGGTCCACAGGGTCCCAGATTAGGATCACTTTGGGAAGTAGGCACACTGTTTGACCAAGGTCCCTTGGGAAATTAAGAATCATTAAAACTGTTGGAATATTTTGTCATCAATGTATGAAGTCTATAAAAGAAAACAGCTTGTTCATTCCCCTTTTCATCTCCCCATTTCTATAGCCAGTCCAGCACAAGGAAAAACAAGAGACTGAAAGAAATACTTCACACACACAGCCTAGGGTTTCAGCAAGAAATTTCTGTGGCTGGTGGGAAAACTCTCAATTGGCTTATGTGCCATTACAATAGACAAACCTTACAGAACACGTGATGTTTGCACTAGGATCCGGCTGTTTATGACATGACCTTTTGCTTCCTCCCTCATTAGCTGCCACTTTTGTCAACCTTCATGGAACCAAATCAGTTTTTTTTAACACTTCTACTAAACTAATACAAAGTCAGGGTTAAGGTCAGCTCTCCACAGCAGGACACAAAAAGCCAGCAAACCTGACACGATCTTTCCCAGCTGATTTAGTACTTGTCTCCAAGGGCAGTTGGAGATCGCCTTGTACTTACACAAGGAGGTGTCTTTATTTGGTGTTTTATTGGAGGAGAGGACAAAGGTAGGCACTAAAAGTGTTAAGTGTGTATAAGTATGGCTCAGGAATGCAGGCTTAGTACAGCTTCTCTTCTTCTTGTTTCTTCAGCAAACCCACCAACGCATGAGTGAGATATGGGTTGGCATGATATACTAGTTAAACAATGATATTGACACAGCACTGGAAAGACACATTTCATTTTACAGTCATTACACATGGAAAACATACACCTTTTTCAGATCAGCATTTGGATAGGAAGCATCCCTAAAAGGCTTATGAATTTTTACACACACACACACACACACACACACACACACACACACACACACACACACGGTAGCAATGATGCTTTTCTCCCACATGTTTTTTTTTTTTAAATAGCACATATTTAACGCTTATTAGTGTGTGAGAACAAAGCCTCAATACCAAATGGCTGCACAGCCTGTTATTTGCATTTCACAGTTTTCTAGACATGTTTTACAATGAGGGTGTGTCTAACAAATAACAAAGAACTAACCTAAAGATAATTACAAACCATGACCGGATGATTCTGGGTCACCTAACAAATTCTGGCTTGTGGATTAAACATTGAAGTCGAACAGATATTACTGCAGCCACACCACAGTGGTATGTAGATTCTGGGTGAAATCAGTGTCACGTTCACTGACCTAGAAACACATTTCATTGTTGGAGGTTCATACTGACATTACCTCAAATAGAGTCAATACAGTGGCTTGAATAAGTATCCACCCCTTTAACATTTTGTAGTGTTGCAACCTGGAGAAGAAATGGATTTAATTGGGATTTTGACACGAATCTACCTAAAAAAAAGCCCATAATACTGTATGTGGGCAGGGCTCTCAAGTCTCACGCATTGAGCGTGACAGTCACGCTTTTCGGTCTTTTGTCACGCACTCCCGCCACACATTGTATTTCTCATGGTGAAAAAAATTATAATATAAATTTCTCTGGCACGCCGCTATCGCTATGGAAACGGCAGGAAACAAGCGCGTCTCCCATGAGCCTGCCACTTACCAGCCAATCAAAAAAAGGAAAGGGGCGGGGCTACACAATAGTCAATCAGAAGCACTATTGTATCTGGGTCGATAACGCAACAACCAATGAAAAAAGCATTGTTATCCCGGGAATTGTTCACGTGATTCTGCTACAACCATCTTCTGAAAATTTTGTTCAGTGGACACCATGAGGATGAGCCCCGGGCAGCACAGAGACCAGAGGAAGTCATATCCTGTTTTAATGTTACAACAAATTCACAACTTGTTTGACACAAGAAATGACAACTTGACTGCTATTAGAGAATGTTGCCCAGATAATTAGCATGGACATGGTAAGGTTTTACAGGAGGTGAGCCAAGTATTGTAACTTTTTAAATGATCCTCTGGCGAGCAGCTCCACTTGTTCACAGGCAATAACAGGCGCTGGTCAGTAATAATAACAGCGACACTAACGTGTGTTTAAAGCAGCATGTGAATACCAGTAAGAGTGAAGACTTTTTTTTTTTTTATTTGTCAGCAGTTATGAAAGACCCGTTTGTGAAAGATTAAGTTTTTATTGTTCATAATATAGAAACTGTGTGACTCCAGGGGAAGATATAGGGAAGAGGAAAGTCCAACTATTACAGATTACAGGATCCAACATCCTTTGACGTTGAGGAGTTTTGGGAAAGAATGTCCTCAAAAAAGAACAAAGTAAGAAATTTTTTGCACACAACATGACTTGCTCATTATTAAGATAAAAGGAAAACATTTAAGTAATAGAGGCCCTTGGTTCCTTTTTCAAAGGTGACTGGCTTGAACCAATTTGGGAGGTTATCAAAGATAACAACCTTGGTTTTGGTGCTTCCTCATTCAAATGCTGATGCCGAGAGGGTATTTTCAATGGTCAGTCTGAACAAAACCTCAACCCGAAACAGCTTGTCTCTGGACGGGACATTGGCCTCTATCATGACCCTGAAAATGGCTGGACTTGAGCCGAACTGTTTTAAGTGGGAGCCAACAACACAAATGATGAAGGACTCCAAAAAGGCAACAAACACTTACAATAAACAACACCAGTCATAATCTCTCTCTCTCTGCTCTCTCACACACACATACACTTATTCAATACACGGAAATTGAATAAAGACTTTGTATTTGGTTGAATTGTCAGTGCCGGGTGTTATCCTTTCTTCTGCAAGTCTGAGCAGTTATTAATAACAACAACACTAATAATAATATTATTAATGAAAGACCCCCATTCCTGCGACCCGTCCAACTGCCCCCTTATAATGTTGCCATTCCTTCTCACAACACTTACAAAACATTTAGAGATTAAAGACACCAAGTGATGAAGTGTTTCAGGTGTTATTTTGTCCCATTTTTCCTGCAAACAGGTCTTAAGGTGTGCAACAGTACGGGGTCATCGTTGTTGTTATATTTTTCATTTCAAAATTCTCCACACATTCTCTTTTGGGGACAGAGGGGACAGACACCCTCTTCTTCCACAGCCATGCCTTTGTAATGTGTGCAGAATGTGGTTTTGCATTGTCTTGTTGAAATATCCCTGGAAAAGATGTCGTCTTGAAGGCAGCATATGTTACTCCAAAATCTCAATGTACTTTTCTGCATTAATGCTCCATCACAGAAGTGTAAGTTACCTTTGCCAAGGGCACTGACACAACCCCATACCATGACACACCCTGGCTTTTGGACTTGTTCCTGGTAACAGTCTGGATGGTCCTTTTCGTCTTTGGTTCGGAGCACATTGTTTCCACTTCTTACAAAAAAGACATGGAATACTGATTCGTCTGACCACAATACATGTTTCCACTGTGTAATGGTCCATCCCAGATGCCTCTGAGCCCAGAGAAGTCAATGGTGCTTCTGGACATAGTTAACATAAGGCTTCCTTTTCGCACAGTAAAGTTTTTACTGGTATTTTGTGGATGTAACTCTGTATTGTAGAACTTGATAAAGATTTGCCAAAGTAATCCTGAGCCCATGCGGTTCTGTCAGCTACAGTGCCATCTGAGGGATCAGAGATACAGGTGTTCAGCTTAGGCTTGAGCCCTTGCCCTTTACACACCAAAATTCCTATAGATTCCTTGAATTGTTTAATGATATTATGCACCGTAGAGGGTGAAATATCCAAATCCCTTAATTTCTTTGAGGAACATTGTTTTTAAACATTTCAATAATTTTCTCATGCATTTGTTGACAAACTGGAGATCCTCGTCCCATTTTTGCTGCTCAAAGGCTAGGCTTTACTCCCTCAAAACCCAACCCCTCCTCATAGTCGGTGTGGGAGTGACAACAGACCAGGATTGCCTCATCAGGCTATACCGTCGGACAAAAGACTAGCACCCATGTCAGGCCTAAATCGTGGATGGCTGGGACCACAAGTCAAGTAGTCTGGTAGGGCCTCCCATGGCGGACAGGCTGATGTTGAACCTGTGATGGCTAACGGGGCTATGGTACCTGCCTTGCGGGGCAGCAAGGCAGTATGGCTCTCCAGCGGAGGATCTCAACTTGAGACAACGGTGGAGGGCACATGTCGCTGGGCGGAAGAACTGTACAGTCAACGGCCAGGGTCCAATAGTTCAGTCAGGGAATTACTGCTATATGCAGGTGTGGCGAGCCACATATTATCTGTCCTGTCGGAAGCCAATCGAAAATGTTATGATAAAGTCAATTAACAGCTCCAAGGTTAAAGCCCTTGATTCTCCAGCTCTCATACAGTCAGACAATGCTCCACCAGCATCATATGACGATTCGCGCTTAAAGTCCCCGGAAAGGCCGAATACCGATCGTCTGAAACTGAAAGGGGGCTTTTCTCGACCAACTTCTTCATATATAGTTTCTACCTTGAATTGTAGAACTCTTCGTACCACATCATCACGTGTTGAGCTAGACAAGCTCATGAAAGATCAAAACATATCAGTGACTTGTATCCAGGAACATCACCAAGTTCACTCCGAAAGTGATCCTGACATCATCACATGTAACCTTGGTTCAACCACACTATTCTCTTCGTCTGCCACTAGAAATATTGTTAGTTTTTTCTTTTTTATCAGGCATCTAATTTTTTAGGTTTGTTTACCTGACATGTTTCGACGTACGACTGTCGTCTTCCTCAGAGTGTCACCGGATGTTATTGGTGACGCATCTTTTATCAGCTGATGTTTCCAAAGGCATGGCCTTCCTGTCTGGATTGACAGGTCGGTCACGCCTTCTACTGTCAGTTCGTCCCCTGCAAGATGGCACTCCAGGTATGGGAGAGCATGTATGCTCCCTCATCTCGGTTGATGGTCCTCGGACTTTGCTTACGGATCTCTATGGCCTCCCTGATCCAGCGCTGATGTTTATTATCTTCTGTGCGGATGACTCTGGCATTCCCCCAGTCCATAATATGATTTTCCCTTTTGCAGTGATCTGTTATGGCTGACTTATAATTTTCCTGTTGTGCCTTTTCTTTTATTGTTTGGGTTTGTCTTGTAGCTGTCTCCTTTTCGCACTCTTTTTTATGTTCATTTTTTCTTGTGTTGAAACTCCTTCCTGTCTCCCCAATGTAAGTTTTATTGCATAATTGACATGGAATCTCATATATGGTGTTGCATCTGTTGTCTGGATGTATTCTGTCTTTGGGATGAACCAGGATCTGACGGAGTGTTGTGTGTGGTTTGACAGGTGTGTTACTGACAGTAGAAGGCGTGACCGACCTGTCAATCCAGACAGGAAGGCCACGCCTTCGGAAACATCAGCTGATAAAAGATGCGTCACCAATAACATCCGGTGACACTCTGAGGAAGATGACAGTCGTACGTCGAAACATGTCAGGTAAACAAACCTAAAAAATTAGATGTCTGATAAAAAAGAAAAAACTAACAATATTCAATATAAGACATAATGAACGTAATCGAAAGATTAAGAATAAGTTATGGAGATGAAAGCATCAAGGAGTTTCGCCGCCTTGAAAGATTGACGCGAAAACGGGCATGATACAGGAATCACCTGAGATTCAATCTGCGCTGCCGGGATGAGGAAGTCGTACCGGCCAGCCTGAACATCAAGAACCCGATTCCAACCAGAAACGCGGAAAAGATGATCAGGAAAGTGCGGATGACTCTGGTAAAAGAACGGATACGGTGCACAACTGACAAACTCAATAATATCAACAGCGAACTACATAGGGAGATGGAAACTTTCAAACGCTGGTTTCCCCAAAACAAGGAAATAGAAATAGCAATACACAGACACTTGGCAGACATACATGAGCAGGAATTCACAGAGACAAAAACCCGACAAATCCGAAAACTGGACAGACTCATTGCACAGAAAAAGAAGGCAGAACCGGAGCACGCACACATCAACGACAAATGGATCCACAACATATCAAGGTACAAACTCTCACAAGCAGAACGCAGTATACTAGGAAAAGGACTCAACTACGCTGTCACACCGAACAACATACCACACGATGAATTCATTCTGGCAACTGAATTAGCATGTGAGAAAATACAGGATCAGGGACAAAAAGCAGCACTAAGAAACGCAATAGCTGGTATATTGAAAACGGCCAAACCACCACCCAGTAACATCACAAAACAGGAAGCCAAAGCCATGAGAACGTTAGCAAAAAATAAAGACATCACAATCCTCCCAGCAGATAAAGGCAGAACAGTAGTTATCATGGACACCAAAGAATATGAACACAAAATGATGGAATTACTCTGTGACCATGCCTTCGAGATATTAAGAAAAGACCCAACAGAAGACAAGAAAAAGAAACTTAAAGCATTACTCAAACCACTACTCGATGAAAATAAAATAGATAAACAGGCATATAATCATTTAGTACCCACAGCCAATGTCATCCCCAGGATTTACGGTACACCAAAAATACACAAACCAGGAACACCATTACGCCCCATAGTAGATAGCATTGGTTCAGTGACATACAACTTATCAAAAGCACTTACCGAAATAATTAAACCATTACTAGGACTCACAGACCAACACTGCAAAAACTCAAAACAACTGGCAGAAGAACTAAAAAACATAAAAGTGCAACAAGACGAAGTTTTCATTTCACACGATGTCATATCTCTTTTCACCAGAACACCCACGGAAGCCACCATACAGGTAGTACAAGACAAATTAAAAACAGATAGGACGCTCAAGAAATGCACAAACCTTACTGTACAAGACATTACGCAACTCCTTCAATTCATCGCCACATCCACATACTTTCAGTTCAGGAACACAATTTACAGACAAAAGGAAGGTTTTGCCATGGGAGACCCACTATCAGCCATAATGTGCAGCTTTTTCATGGAAGACCTGGAGCAGAAAGCACTCACTACAATACCAGCGGAATACAGACCAACACTCTGGAAACGGTATGTGGACGACATATTGGAAAAAGTAAAGAGGGGACACACTCAACAACTTACCGACCATCTCAATACTATAGACAATACCGGCAATATAAAATTCACACATGAAGAGGAAACGGAGCAGTCAATAGCATTTTTGGACTTAAAAATACATCACACAGAAGAGGGGGACATCAAAATAAAAGTACACAGGAAACCCACACACACCAACCAATATTTAAACTGGACTTCCGAACACCCCATAATGCACAAAATATCCGTAGTTAGAACATTACATGAACGCGCAGCAATAATTACAGATGCACAGGACAAAGAACAGGAAGAACAACATATACAACACGCACTGAAGGCATGTCAATATCCACAATGGGCAATATCCAAAGGGGCGGAACAGGTCAAAAACAATAAAACACAGAAGAAAGAGAAAAAACAAACCAACAAACAAGAACACAGGGGAGTAGTGACATTACCATACATCAGAGGAATAACGGAACGCATTCAAAGAGCAATGAGGAAATACAACATTAACACACCTGTCAAACCACACACAACACTCCGTCAGATCCTGGTTCATCCCAAAGACAGAATACATCCGGACAACAGATGCAACACCATATATGAGATTCCATGTCAATTATGCAATAAAACTTACATTGGGGAGACAGGAAGGAGTTTCAACACAAGAAAAAATGAACATAAGAAAGAGTGCGAAAAGGAGACAGCTACAAGACAAACCCAAACAATAAAAGAAAAGGCACAACAGGAAAATTATAAGTCAGCCATAACAGATCACTGCAAAAGGGAAAATCATATTATGGACTGGGGGAATGCCAAAGTCATCCGCACAGAAGATAATAAACATCAGCGCTGGATCAGGGAGGCCATAGAGATCCGTAAGCAAAGTCCGAGGACCATCAACCGAGATGAGGGAGCATACATGCTCTCCCATACCTGGAGTGCCATCTTGCAGGGGACGAACTGACAGTAGAAGGCGTGACCGACCTGTCAATCCAGACAGGAAGGCCACGCCTTCGGAAACATCAGCTGATAAAAGATGCATCACCAATAACATCCGGTGACACTCTGAGGAAGACGACAGTCGTACGTCGAAACATGTCAGGTAAACAAACCTAAAAAATTAGATGTCTGATAAAAAAGAAAAAACTAACAATATTCAATATAAGACATAATGAACATAATCGAAAGTGCCACTAGAAATGTTTGTGGTGCCGCAATTGGGGGTGTTGGTTTCTGTATCCAGAGGAAGTTGCTACCGCTTCTCAAGTCAGTTAAGAAATATTCAGTTGGTCAGGTTCAATGCCCAAACTGATGATCACATCATCAGTTTTTCTTTGGCTAATAATCAGACACAAGGTATGCCACCACTCTTACCAGAGCAGTTGGGGGTTAGGTGCTTTGCTCAAGGGCACTTAAGTCAATCCTGCTAGTCTGGGGAATCGAACCAGCAACCTTTTGGTCCCAAAGCTGTTTCTCTAACCATTAGGCCATGACTACCCCAGAAATATGATATAAATATGATAGCCACATAATAGCTGCTACTTTCAAAGGGAATCCAAAAACTGTCATTGTATCCTGCTATGCACCTCATAACAGTCTACCGGAAGAAGTAGCTGCAGAGTTCTATGCAAAGCTAAATAACGTTGTTGAATCTATCCCACAACACTATATGCTTATATTAGGAGGAGATTTCAATGCTCAGTTGAACAATGGTTTTTCACTGCATAAATCCATGAATCGTAATGGTCAGCTGTTGCATGCTTTTGTTGAACAGCACAACCTAATCGTTGGAAACCTGTCATTTCGCAAATCAGCCAGAAAACTTTGGACATATCGTTCTCCAAAAAATGTCCTGTCGCAGATTGATTTTTGTTTATATCGTAAAAGATGGCGAAACAGTGTTAGAGATTGCCAAGCCTTCTCGACATCCAACCCGGTAGGGAGTGATCATCGGATCGTCTCCATGTTTGTGAAACTCAGCCTACGTGTAACTAGGAAAATTATGAAAAAGAAGCTCTACTGGAAAGCCTTGGTTAACGATAGCGAACTTGCTCTGAATATTGATTCCAGTATTACCAGACAATTTGAAAGCCTTCCGGAAGAGGAGCAAAACTACTCTTCATTTGTCAGTATTGCAAATAAAGTTGGGGGTGAGCATCTCCCCCCAAAGCCACGACCTGCTAAAGCTACCTGTGATCATGCAGATGTTATAGCTGCCCGACAAGCTACTTTGCAACCACCTACGAACCAAATTCAATCGACACAGGATATCCTCCGTAGAGCCTACAATAGTCTAGAAGAGAATCGCATCAATGATATCCTCAGAATGTTTGACACCCCTGCTGCCCCCTCCTCCATCAAGACTGCATGGGATCTTGTCAAGCAATTATCAGGCAAGAAGACTAACAACACTATATGCATTGAGGGAGACGACCCCTTAAAAGTTTGGGAAACCCATTTTTGCAACCTCCTCAACGTCGATCAAAGCACAAATGTTGGAGTTGATCAGCCTATTGAAAAGATTTTTGACATCTTTCAAGAAATTCCAACAGGAGAACTCACACAAGCTGAGGTTGATTCATCCCTTAAATCGATGAAAAACGGAAAAGCTCCTGGGTTGGATGGATTACCACCAGAGTTTTGGAAATTACCTAAAGTTAGAAAGCAACTGTGCAAGTTTTGTAATCGGACATACTTTGGCAGTCGGCCTGAAGAATGGGGCTTTTCTGGTCTCGTACCTGTGCCTAAAAAGGGCAATCTGCGACTTCCAGATAACTACCGGGGTATTGCTTTGTCACAAATTGCCTCTAAAGTTTTCAGCCGTTATATTCTGAACCGAATTCGACCTGTTATTGACAGTGTATTAAGAGAGAATCAAAACGGTTTCAGGCCGGGCCGCTCGACCACTTCTCACATTCTTGCCCTCCGCCGTATAGTAGAAGAGTTACAAAACTTTACTAAAGAAGCTGTGATTATATTCATTGATTTCAGAAAGGCATTTGACTCGATCAATAGGGAGAAAATGCTACAGATTCTCTCAGTGTACAGTATACCTGAAGAAATTGTTGAAGCAGTCAGAGTCATATACACGAATACCTCTGCCCAAGTCATCACACCTGATGGAATGACCAATAGCTTCCTTATCAACACTGGTGTTCTTCAAGGGGATCCACTTGCCCCATTCTTGTTTATCATATGTTTGGATTATGCTCTCCGTACCACCATCGGTGACACTGATGGCCTTACCCTAAGCAGACGGCGTAGTAGGCGTTATCCAGCTAAAAAGTTAGCTAATCTAGACTACGCTGATGATAATGCTCTTTTCAACGACTCACTTACTCAAGCACAAGATCTCTTACAGCGTGTTGAAGTTGCCTGTAAATCCATTGGATTATGTTTGAACGCGGATAAAACGAAGTATATGCATCTGAACGCTCCATCATTTGGCCCTCTATATGCATCAGATGACTGTTATTGAAAGGGTACAGGACTTCAAATACCTTGGTGGATATACTAACTGTGATGTGGACATTAACAAGCATATTGGCCAAGCTTGGGGAGCACTACATTCCCTAGCTGGAGTCTGGAAGTCCCCAATCCAAAAGTCGACAAGAATGAAGGTATTCAAATCGTGTGTTGAGATAATCGTGTGTTAACGTTCAGATTCCTGGACGTTAAACCATTCAAGAACAGTCAGATTAGATGGCACATATACTAAGATGTTACGAGCCATATATGGGGTATCCTGGAAGGAACATTTTACGAACGCCCAACTGTATGGTTCTCTTCCAAGCATTAGCGAAGTGATCCAACGACGACGCCTAGCACTGGCTGGTCATGTGATGCGTAGCAATGAACCTGCTGGAAAGCTCTTGTTGTGGCAGCCAAAATGTAAACGTAGGATTGGTCGCCCTCATAGTACCTTGAGGCAACTTATCAAGGAAGAAACCCGTCTGAATGATGTTAAACTGGTGAGAGTGATGAACGACAGAGTACACTGGAGAACACATTTTGTCATGGTATCACCAATGTTGCAAGACAATGGATGAATCAAAGAAGAAAAGAAAAGGCTAGGCTTTTCCTGGATACTGATTTTGTACCAAATAATGATTACAATCACCTGTTGACATTATTATCTAATTGTTTTAACTCACTTCTAGCCCTAAATTGCCCCGTCCCAACTTTTTTGGAATGGTTTGCAGATCTTGAAATGAAGGAATGGATGTATATTAAAAAATGAAAGGAAGTTGACCAGACAAAACATAAAATATATTGGTTTAATTCTGTCTGCAGTGAAATACAAATCAATTTAGAAATCACTGCTTTCTTTTTTTATTTGCATTTTCCATACCGTCCCAACTTTTTCTGATTAGGGGTTATACTAGCTCCCCTGGTAACTAGTGATGAAAAGCCCATTTAAAGTCCTAAAATGTCTGAACCATTATTGATGCTGAGATTGAATCATCAGGGCTTGTGGTATGCCACCTAAAAGAGTGTACTGTATGATTTGTTGACCCAGAATTTCACAGCAAAACCATGCTCACTGAGGGTACGCAGTTTGTATGTGTGTTTGGGGATGCTGCAGGATCAGGATGCTTTCTTCATGGATGACTGTCCTTGCCTCTCTGATCTAGCTTTACATCACATAAATTTTCCTTCCCTGATCTTGTTCTTTTTCACCCTCTCTTCCATCCTCTCTCCTTCCCTGCTTTTTGAAGAAGCAACCCATTACACAGTAGCTCTAATGTAAGTCCATGGAGAGATGAGAGAAATGCCTAAATGGATACATGCATATCAAACTGCTTTTAGCAAGACATTGTTGACTCACTGTGTATTTATGGCCAGTGCAGGATTGAATGGTCTAGTTGACTGTAGGCTTGTCTACAGTTAGGTCTGGACATTATTTGACAATATGATGCTGGTGAAAAATTAAATACAAATTCAGTTTATTAAGTGTGGTACTACTACTTTATTAGAAAATCATAAATATTATGATCAATATCACTTGTCATAAAAACGTCATCAAGAATTGTGACATATCTTTCCAGAAAGCCTGTTGTTAAATTCTGCAAAGCCATGCAGCTTCAGAACTTAAATCATAAAATGTTGCCAGAATGTCTACTGATTATGTCTGTTCAGTTTTTAGAGAAAATCCATTTTACATTATCTGGTCTCCTTGACCCAAATAAAGGATGCTGTCAAAAGGATATCTCCTGGAATCAGTGTTTACTGCATTACACTGATAGTGAAAATTTAAAATGTTATGGGCACTGCCTAAAATTGGAGCTCCCAATGAGTGTAAAATGTATTTGTAAATGGCAGCCAGAGCTGTCACTCATTATTCATGTTATGGGCGGAGCTGCCAGCCCAGGAAGCTGTAGACGCTCGCTGTTGTGTTTATATTCACTATGTGCTGCCATGGCCCTGTGATGATCTGGCGACTTGTCCAGGGTGTACCCCGCCTTTCGCCCGTAGTCAGCTGGGATAGGCTCCAGCTTGCCTGCGACCCTGTAGAACAGGATAAAGTGGCTAGAGATAATGAGATGAGATGTGCTGCCATCAGAGGTTTAGCACGGTATGTTATAAAGTTTTGCTGTCTGTCATCCTGATATGTCATTCATGCACAATGTAAAGTTTATGTGCACTGTTTATTGAGTGTGTTTTGTTTGTGTTCAATGTATTGGTTGAACTGTGGTTTAACACAAGACTTTGCGCGCAGAGGCTAATGGGGCACATTTGGCTAACTTGTAGAGGTTTGCATGCTTGGTTGAGCAGAGTGAGGTGTGTAACATTCAGAGCATAGTCTGGAAACATTACTCTGCAAAATTGTGCATTTGTTTACAACCATGTTACGTTATTTATTTTGGTTTTGTTTTCTTTAGTTTTCACGGTGTTCGGTGTATGATGTATGCTGTTTGATGTTCGGTGTTCGATGCTATAAGAGGAATAAAATGTATCTGCACCCATCAGAGACTTTCTGTTGTTGTTCTTAATGCCAAGGGCTGCTACAGTGTTTGTCAATAATTCCATGTTATTTTTTTAAACGGAAATTAAAAATAAGTGCTGGATAAAAACCCATCTATCTCAGGGGCGCAGTTGAGACCCTTGGGGGGGGGGGATGTATCCCGTCCCCAGAGTCATGGGGACGTCAATCCGTGCCCCCCACTTTTACAGGGCAAAAAAAACTTAAACCACGTCTTGTGTTGTTGTTCAGGGCAGAGAGGGTAAAAGCGGAGCAAATGTTTGTTACGTTGCGTGTTGTATTTTTGCAAGGGGATCCCCTTATATGCAGACCAGAGTTGAGCTCTCACTCTGACATAGTACGTCAAATTAGTTAGGCATCAACCGTCTCTGGTTCAGGGGTCCTGAAGGAGCTGCCTTATTGGCGCCTGTGACAGTGATATCGGTAACCATAGTGACCACTAATCTATCTGACTGACTGACTGACTGACTTTAATGATTATGCCTATTCTCAGTAATTGTAATTGTAATTTAATTTATTTCTATAGCGCAAAATAACATATGAATGATCTATTGCGCTTTACAAGCTAAAATTTCCAAAATTATATGATAAAACAAAAAATACTAAAATTGCAACTTATATAATAAAAATCTTATTTATATATTTATAATTAAGATAGCTTGACTATAAAATAAAACAAAAATAATAATAATAAAGTTCTATAGAGTTATAAATTATAGGCTTCCCTGAAAAGATGAGTCTTCAAAAGACGCTTAAAATCGTCTATATTCTGGGACTGGCGGATTACTTGTGGAAGTGCATTCCACAGTGCGGGGGCTGCCGCTGCGTACGACCTGTCACCTAGCGTCTTCCTAGCTGTCCGCGGTCTGTTTAAAACTGGCGCTTCGAAAAACCTTAAATGATATCTAGTTTTCTTCACCGAGATTAAGTCGGAGAGATAACTAGGTGACAGGCCATATAAAAAGTAGTAGCCTAACAACTGTGTGTGAACTATGAAGCCAACGAAAAAACAAAAAGTTATTACAGCGTTTTTTCAAAAAACAAATCATGTAAGTAGGCTATCCAATCCCTTACATGTTGTCTGTTGACCGTATACAGTTCCCATAATGTGTCAGAGCCATGTTCGTTTGTAATGGGGAGCAGCTAACAGGCTATGGTAATGTAAAATGATCTTCTTTAGTGTATGTGTATCCATATTATGCTAATGTTAAAATTAGTTGTCAACGTCAATGTGTTAAGGCAGGTTTCACGCAGATTAATTTAGCTCTTCCTGACATAATTCCAGCAAGTGATGCGCCGTTTCGTTAGTCAACATTGCTGGAAAGTGAGGCAAAGAATGCGAAGAGATGTCCAGGGCTGCTGCCTGGCTGCTGCTCCCACACGCAACAGGCAGGCAGTAAAGTTAGGGCACAGAACTGAGGCAGAACGCAGTTTTAGTGGGTTACGGAGATTGAAAACATGGTTGCAGTCAACCATGAGCCAAAAAAGACTGAATGGAGTTGCAGTGTGCCATACTCACCAGGAGAGGCTGGACAATTTGAACAGACAAGAAATTGCCCAGCAGTATGTTCAGGGAAATGAAAGGAGGAGAGAGGTTTTTGGGTCCTTTACATAAGCTAATCTGTTTCTGGACAGTAAATTTGTTGTAAAGTTTGCACTGGAGGGAATTAATTTAAAACTGTCATGTAGATTACTTTTATAGGCTACTATTTTATTTTATGTAAAAGTGCTGTTAAAGTGTTTGCAAGGCACGCTAAGTGGGAAACAAATAATTTCAATTTTATTTTTTTGTTCATAGGGCTTTTTCTGTTTTCTCAAAGAATTAGTATGGTGAAATGTTTAAATAAAACATATTTTGCAGAAGGCATGAGGTTTTGGGTGGTAATTGATTGGCACGCTAGACAAATGAAATATCTATCATGTATGGGTAGTGTTGATCAGCTAAGCCTTTGACAATCATTGTTGCACCATAGTTTCAAATAAGTATCTAATTTTTATTGTTTTTATTGCAATCCACTGGCCCAAATGACACAAAATAACTAATCGAGCACCAGTTAAGGTTAAAGTTAATTAAATACTAGGCCTAAGTTAATGTTAAAGTAATTAAGTACTAGCCTAACTGAGGTACAGTTGAAATGCTGACAGCTTGGTCCCCCCCAGTTCTAAAATCCTATCTGCACCCCTGATCTATCTTATGTAAATAAAGATACGCATTTCATTGTCTGGTGGTCGAGTGTTTATGAAATACGTTGTCTTGCACTTACGATTGGGTTCCCTGTGGTGGTACATGTACGTTGTTTGTACAGAAGTCGCACGATCACAAAAGCCACCAAAAACTAGGTTGATGCATTACCATATTCTCTTAAGTATGAAGCTCTGCTAATATAGAGTAAAAGAAAAATGTGCCAGTCATAACATCCATCAATACTCATGTGTAACATAACATCCATCAATACTCAGAAATACCATTTCTGTTATTCTGTGCACTTAGTGTGGTTTTGTGAGCTCATGCAGTCATGTCATGTGGAGAAAACTCCCCCGCCCTTTTTTTTTGTTGATCAGTTTACAGCTGTTGTGTCTTTATACAATAAAGAAGTCTGAGCAGTGAGAAAGATCTGGCGTTGCTGCAAGGCAATCTGGGAAACGGGACCATGTAGAATCCCATAAACATGAACTTCTGGAATTCAGTTCGTCATGGTTCTATTGGGAGGACTAATGGCCTAAGTCTAGCAGCTGCACATTTACAATGAACAATGTAATCCACAAGGCCTGTGGGACTGATTCATATCTCAGCCTGCTGTGCCAGTTTGTCTAAGGAGGACACTGGTGTTGTAACAAGCTTATTCCTAATTCCCCTCTGTCGCTCCAGTTAAACACTCATGCAAGAATGCTTCTTTGAGAAGTTGCTAAAAAATTTTTCTTCTCTTTGAAATCCTACCAATATTAGCACAGGCTTTTCTGCAGACGGCTCATGGAATATCACACGGTGTAGTAAATATTTATAAGCCAGTGCTGAATAGAGTCTTTTTGTCAAAAAAGTAGTACATGTGCATTAAATTGGATTGATTGTAGGATCTAAAAATACAATTAATTCTCTGTTAGGAAGCTCTGAGCAAGAGAACAGGAACATTATTATGAATCTGTACTGCAAGCTACTGGTCTGAAATGTGGTGTCTATGACTTGCATTATGTAGCTGGCTGAACTTTAATTGGGAGGGAAGGATTTTTGGCACCAGAATACCAGGATGTTTAAAACATCCATCCATTATCCATAACCGCTTATCCTGTGCAGGGTCGTGGGCAAGCTGGAGCCTATCCCAGCTGACTATGGGCGAGAGGCTGGGTACACTCTGGACAAGTCGCCAGGTCATTGCAGGGCTGACACATAGAGACAAACAGCCATTCACACTCAGTGCCAATTTACAGCCACCAATTAACCTAACCTTGTCTTTGGACTCCGGGGGAAAGCAAAGCACCCAGAGGAAACCCATGCAGACACAGGGAGAACATGCAAACTCCACACAGAAAGGCCCCCCGTCGGCCACTGGGCTTGAACCCAGAACCTTCTTGCTGTGAGGTGACAGTGCTAACCACTGTGCCACCCATATTTAAAACAGTGTTGTTTTTAAAAGGATCATATAAAACACGAGTTGTAATACACTCTTATATGAGTGTATTATATAAGGCCGCCTTCAGGAGCAGGGATAGGGAGGCGATGAAAGCAGCACAGCAGGAGGTAAAACGCTGCATGAGGGAAGCTAAGGACAGCTACAGGAGAAAGGTGGAGCAGAAGCTGAAGGAAAACAGCATGAGGGAGGTCTGGGAAGGTGTGAAAACCATCACAGGCCACAATACAAAGACCAGAGTCATTGACTACGTTTACATGCACGTCCAAATCAAGCTGCTGTTGGTAATCGAGCAAAGGGTCCCAGCAGGGGTGCCAGAGAAATCCAATCCTACATGCACAAGTGAAATCGGGCTATTGTGCAAGGTGCATTGTGCACCCGAGCCACACGTGGCGCTACACGCCCCATCGTGTTGGTACACTTCCGGTTGTCGTCATGAAGAAGAGCTATAGTGTTGCCAGATACTGCTGACGTTTTCCAGCCCAAAACATGTTCAAATCCGCTAAAATGCACTTAAAACCCCCAATCTGGCAACACTAGCAGTTCCGTGTTCAAGCTGTTAGGCTTGCTCTAACAGACTATGGCTACAAACTGTCCGGCGCAGACCACTGTTTTGTAAGACAACTTATTTTGCACAATAATATTTTTCTAAAGTCCATTTTTTGCTTACAAAAAAATATTTTTTTTATTACAATTTAACTTATGTCTTAATAAACACACAAAAAGTTCAATTGTTTTGTTTTTATTGACATTCTTCAGATGTTGGACACACACATATATATATATATATATATATATATATATATATATATATATATATATATATATATATACACACACACAAATACAATGACTTGTTTATATACACAATTCACAGCTATGCAACAGCTGTACAGATGTATTTGGTGATACAGTAAGTGAGCTAAATTTTAACAGTGCAAACAATGCCACAAAAAGAAAAGATTCATGCCGTTGTCATGATTCGTTGTCATGCCGACCGAGGCTGTTGTGTTTCCTGCTTGTGGTCTCGTCACTCGTCACTTCTGGAAGTAGCTCGACAACTAGCTCGATAGGGTATACATGCTCAACGTAGCTCGGCAGAAATCGCATAATCTAGGTCGTGTAGCTCGATTCCGAGAAATCAAGTTCGGTTCAATTTCAGCCGAATTAAGGTGTATACATGGCATTTTGAACTTCGATTTCAGTCGAGCAACGGCAGAAATTCGATTCTCTCTATGTGCATGTAAACGTAGTGATTGAGGGGACAGTGGAGAGGGCGAATGAGTTGAATGACTTCTTCAACTGGTTCAACCAGCCCACGTCCCCCCCACCCTCTCCCTCACTGCAGCCATCTCTCCTTCTTCCCTCAACACACCTCCCCCCAGTCATCACAGCAGCCCCCTCCTCCCCCTTATCCCCCACCTCAACACAGACTCCTCCATGCATTACTGCAGATCAGGTCAGAGGTCAACTGAGGAAGCTTCACCCCAGGAAAGCAGCAGGCCCGGAAAAGGTGTGTCCCCGACTACTGAAGACCTGTGCTGCTGAAATGGGTGAACCACTCCAACGCATCTTCAACCTCAGCCTGCAGCTGGGGAGAGTGCCCACCCTCTGGAAGACATCATGTATCATTCCAGTTCCCAAAAAGTATCAGCCCAGCGAGCTGAACGACTTCCGACCGATGGCACTCACTTCACATCTGATGAAGACGTTGGAGCGGCTCTTCCTCAGCCTCCTCAGACCCCAGGTACAACATGCCCAGGACTGTCTGCAGTTTGCGTACTGGGCAGGTGTTGGTGTGGAAGACGCCATCCTCTACCTGCTACATCCGAACCCACTTGCATCTGGATAAGGGAAATGGCACAGTGAGGATCCTCTTGTTGGACTTCTCGAGTGCTTTCAACACCATCCAGCCCCTATTGCTTCAGGACAAACTGAACAAGATGTGAGTGGGCCCCTGCCTGGTCACCTGGATCTCCAGCTACCTCACTGACAGGCCGCAGTACATCAGGCTGAAGGACATCACGTCTGACACTGTGATTAGCAGCACCAGAGCACCCCAGGGCACGGTGCTGACCCCTCTTCTCTTCACCCTGTACACCGCAGACTTCTGCTACAACTCAGAGCTGTGTCACATTCAGAAGTTTGCCGATGACACAGCCATCGTTGGGTGACGACAGAGAGGAGGAGTATAGGAGCCTGGTGAGGGACTTTGTTGTGTGGTGCAACAAGAATCATCTGCAGCTCAACACCTCGAAGACCAAGGAGCTGGTCATTGACTTTGGGAAGTCCAGACCAAGGTCACGACCAGTTCTGATCGAGGGAGTCGAGGTGGAGGCTGTGGATTCCTACAAGTACATCGGGCTGTGGCTGGACAGCAAGCTGGACTGGACTTGCAACACCAAACACTTATACAGGAAGGGACAGAGCAGGCTATACTTCCTTAGGAGGCTGCGGTCCTTTAACATCTGCAGGAAACTCCTGTGGATGTTCTATCAGTCTGTGGTCGCCAGTGTCCTGTTTTACACCGTGGTGTGCTGGGGGGGCAGCACATCCAAGAAGGACACATCCAGGCTGGACAAACTGATCAGGTGGGCTGGCTCTGTGGTTGGCATGAAGCTGGACTCTCTGGTGATGGTGGCAGAGAAGAGGTCTATGGACAAACTATTGAACATCATGGACGATGCCAGTCACCCTCTGCACACCATCATCAGCAACCAGAGGAGCCTGTTCAGTGACAGAATGCTCCTTCCCAAGTGCAGGATGAACAGGCTCAAAAACTCCTTTGTCCTTCACGCCATCAGACTGTACAACTCCTCTCTGGGGGGGAGGAGAGGTAACAGGAGGAGTAGCCTAGCCTAACAATAAGCAATACCAGACAATGTGCAATATAATGTGTAATATAAAGTGCAATATCTCTCCTGCCACCCACCCTCTCCCCCCTTTCCCCCCTCCCCCCTCTCTCCCGTTCCTCTCTTCCCCATATCTTATTCTTTTTATATTTGTATATGTAAATACTTAATTTATTTTAATTTATCTAGAAGTTTTCCTCTGTTTATTTTCTCTGTTTATCTGTAATGATGCTGCTGGAATCTTAATTTCCCTGAGGGAACCCTCCCAAAGGGATCAATAAAGTTTTATCTAATCTAATCTATCTAATCTAATCTTAGTCATATGCTATAAGAATGTCAAATATTGTAGATATGAACTGTTGCAGGGGTGGCACGGTGGTTTAGTGGTTAGCGCTGTCACCTCACAGCAAGAAGGTCTGGGTTCAAGCCCCGTGGCCGACGAGGGCCTTTCTGTGTGGAGTTTGCATGTTCTCCCCGTGTCTGCGTGGGTTTCCTCCGGGTGCTCCAGTTTCCCCCACAGTCCAAAGACATGCAGGTTAGGTTAACTGGCGACTCTAAATTGACCGTAGGTGTGAACATGAGTGTGAATGGTTGTCTGTGTCTATGGCTACGTTTACAGTAGACCGTATCTATCTCGGTTTCTTCGTGGATGCACTGTCCGTTTACATTAAACCACCGGGAAACGGGAATCCGCCAGCGTCCACGTATTCAATCCAGATCGTGTCAGCTACGGTGCTGTGTAAACATTCAGAATACGCGGATACGCTGTGCTGAGCTCTAGCTGGCGTCTCATTGGACAACGTCACTGTGACATCCACCTTCCTGATTCGCTGGCGTTGGTCATGTGACGCGACTGCTGAAAACCGGCGCGGACTTCCGCCTTGTATCACCTTTCATTAAAGAGTATAAAAGTATGAAAATACTGCAAATACTGATGCAAATACTGCCCATTGTGTAGTTATGATTGTCTTTAGGCTTGCCATCCTTCCACTTGCAAGTAGTAAGTGATATGCGCTGGGATCACACACACAGCGGCTCAGTCCCGAATCGTGGCTTGTGCACTTCACTCGCGCGCTGTGTGAGCTGCACAGGGCCGGAGTGCGCACCCTCCAGAGGGCACTCGCTGTTCAGGGCAGAGTGATTTGGAGTGCAGGATGCCTGCGGAGCCGAGCGTATCCGTGTATTGGTGTTGCTATGTGCACGCAAATCGTGTATTGGCGTTGCTGTGTGCACACTAATCGTTTCAAAAACGTTAATCTGATGATCCGCTGATACGGTCTAATGTAAACATGGGCTATGTGTCAGCCCTGTGATGACCTGGCGACTTGTCCAGAGTGTACCCTGCCTTTCGCCCGTAGTCAGCTGGGATAGGCTCCAGCTTGCCTGCGACCCTGTAGAACAGGATAAAGCAGCTAGAGATAATGAGATGAGATGAGATGAACTGTTGCATGTGGTCACATGTATGTTGAAAGTTCTTGCACTATCTTGCCGGTTTCAATTCCTGGACATAGCTTGAACATTTTGCTGAGTTCTGATGAAGAATAATATTCACGTCACAAATGTACATGTATTATGTAAATCCTATTAAATCATCCACTGATCTGTCAAGCGGGCGGCACGGTGGTGTAGTGGTTAGCGCTGTCGCCTCACAGCAAGAAGGTCCTGGGTTCGAGCCCCGGGGCCGGCGAGGGCCTTTCTGTGTGGAGTTTGCATGTTCTCCCCGTGTCCGCGTGGGTTTCCTCCGGGTGCTCCGGTTTCCCCCACAGTCCAAAGACATGCAGGTTAGGTTAACTGGTGACTCTAAATTGACCGTAGGTGTGAATGTGAGTGTGAATGGTTATCTGTGTCTATGTGTCAGCCCTGTGATGACCTGGCGACTTGTCCAGGGTGTACCCCGCCTTTCGCCCGTAGTCAGCTGGGATAGGCTCCAGTATGAGATGAGTATGAGATGAGATGATCTGTCAAGCAACTTACAAGCAACTACTGCTTTCACTGGGACTGGGACTCCTTAATTCTAAATTTGTTCAACAATAGTCTCAGTGAATTGCCTTTAACTGTGGAATTAACTATGGTCCTTATTTCTTACTTCCACATTCCAGCAGTGCATTAAGTATGTAAGTAAAACATGAAGGTAAAGGCACTTGAACAGTTCTTTTTTGTTTTTACCGACATCAAGATAGAGTTTTTTCTCCATCCATCCATACTGCTTATCCATCAGGGTAAGCAGTATAAACCAACCCAGGGAGCTGGAACTAGGGTTAGGGTTAGTGCATGTAAACCCTATCGAGCTACGTATTGCTACGTGAATGTAAACCCTATCGAGCTACGTGAACTGGCTGACTTCGGGCGAGAAGCAGGATACACCCTGGACAGGTCACTGATCTATCACAGGGCTAACACAGAGACAAATAGCCATTCACTCTCACTTTCACACCTACAACCAATTTAGTCAGTACGTTTACATGCACATCCAAATCGAGCTGCTGTTGGTAGTCGAGCAAAGGGTCCCAGCAGGGGTGCCAGAGAAATCCAATCCTACATGCATACTGTGAAATCGAGCTACTGAGTGAGGTGCATTGTGCACCCGAGCCACAGGTGGCGCTACATGCCCCATCGTGTTGGTACACTTCTGGTTGTCATCATGAAGAAGAGCTATTCAAGAGTATAAACAAAGGGACTACAGGCGGAAATTAGCATGTACTGCTATAACCTGGTACAGACATCTGTCCTTACCACAAGGATAATGTTTAATTTGTACACTGTCCCTTTTAAAAATAAAATAAACTCTAAACTCTAAGAAGAGTGTTTGTAGTTTGTATGTACGAACAGAAGTATTCCTAATAAAGTGGGCGGCTAAGGTGAAGTGTCATGCTGACCGAGGCTGTTGTGTTTCCCGCTTGTGGTCTCGTCACTCGTCACTTCCGGAAGGGGCAGTGCTGAAGTAAGTAGATCGAATACGTAGCTCGATAGGGTTTACATGCACTAAGTAGCTCGGCAGAAATCGCATAATCTAGGTCGTGTAGCTCGATTGCGAGAAATCAAGTTCGGTTCAATTTCAGCCTAGCTAAGGTGTTTACATGCCATTTAGAACTTCGATTTCAGATGAGCAACGGCAGAAATTCGATTTTCTCTATGTGCATGTAAACGCATTGAGTGTCACCAGTTAACCTAATGTAACCACAACTCTTTGGACTGTTGGAGGAAACCAGAGCACCCAGAGGAAATCCATGCAGGCACGAGGAGGACATGCAAACTCCCACATAGAAAGGTCCCAGTTGGCTACGACATTCAAACCAAAAACCTTCTTCCTGTGAGGCAACAGTGCTAACCACTGCACCACTGTAGCACTTTATGTTCAAAATAAACACCAGCTTTCAGAACTTCTTGCAGTTGATTTAGATTATATCAGAAAATCCTTGAATAACTTATTAAACTTACATTTAGTATGTCCATGTCCCAGCCAAATAAATGAAATTACCCAGCTTTCCTTTTGATAGACTTTGATTTATGTAAACATTTCTATGTGTAGTCAATTCCATTTCAGTAGGGACTCTCAAATATGATTCGACAGGACAAGAGTCCAATCAAGTTTGGTGATTTCAGGACTCCAACACACCTGATTCAACTCATTCATTGATTCCCCAGGTTCAATAATTGTTTATGAGCAGTAAATTGACCATGCTTTGGACTTATTTGAAGTACAGATGGGCAGCATTTAGGATCTCAAACAACTACAGGTAAATGCTCAGATTGCATTATATTATATGGACAGGAGTGTTTTCCTGGGAAATACACCGCTAGTATTTTTCATACGAGCTCCGTCCGGGACATGGAGAACCAAAATCATGACATAAATCTCTACACGTGACGAAATCGACGAATTGTTTTCATAAATTTGGGTACTTTTTGTTTGTGAAAGTGTCTATATAATAAAAAGAAAATCACACGTTGGCTTGAAGATATGAAATTGAGCTTCTCGTGTTGAAAAACTCGCATTTTTCATACACATTGCAGAGCCGAGTGACATATTTCCAGATATTTCACTCCAATGACATAATTCCAGTGTTTTCCGCTGACTAGACGTGTGTTGTCAAAATGGCGAACCGGTTAAAAATTAAAATTATTTTGATTAACTTGCATTTTTTTGTGGATGTGTCCATATAACATTACACGGTGGCACGAAGATCTGAAGTTTATCTTCTCATGTTGAAAACATTTTCACTTGTATGTTCACCACTCGAAAATAAACTTCATATCTTCATGCAACCATGTAATATCCTTTATATATCACACATAAGTTGCTTTGGATCAAAGTACAGTATCTACAGTATCTGGAATTAATGTAAAAGTGTAAATGATCTATCAGTTCTAAAATCTGAGAAAGTATATTTTCTCCAAAAACACACTTGTAATACCATCATGTAATGTCTGTTGCATTTCTTTTCTCAAACAGATCACCAGCTCCTGAAATGAAAACCTTTCTTTGCTTAGGTTGAAAGCAACTTAACATATGTATGGCGAGGCGTCCACACAATACACACAATAGTCCAATAAGAACAACATCTGCTACATAAAGCATGTTTTCCTAGTCCAGTTCTCGAGACCCTTCAGACGATCCACATATTTGCTTTCTCCCTTTACACCTGAATCACCAATGAAGAACAATGAACACATGATGCAGATGTCTGAGCAGAAACGTGGGCCACATGGTAGTCTGTTGAGGATTGGATTGGAAAACAATGGCTTAAGATGCATCAGTGGAATCAATGAAGATGTCATCTGTCACTAGAAGGAATAGCTGCAGAATCAGGATGATTAACCATTCAGAGCCCTATTTCACCCCCATCTCCAATACAATTAGGTCCATGTAGGTGCAGGATAACAGGCTTAATAATACATGAGCACTCCATGTATCATAGAGGCAATGCATGATAGACATGTACAGACACAAGCCCGCGCGTGATCACTTGGTTATAATTTTGCATTTCTTTGCCTATGACTACGACTGACGACAAGGCCAGGCCTTTTATTTATTTTTTTTGGCATAGTCAGGTGCACGACTATAGGCGATGTCAGGAGACAGGAAATCGTCTGGAACCGACAAAGAGCATGCATTTTCATCTATATGAGAAAATACGCCAGGTCGCGCTTTTGAGCAAATTTAAATGTCTAAGATGCTTCCATGAGCGCGCGCGCGATGCTGATGAGATGCTTTGTATGTGTTTACGTATGGCGAGGCGTTCATTAGGAAAAACACACAATAGTCCAATAAGAACAACATCAGCTACAGCGGCGCTCTTATTTATCTAAATATGGCAGGAAATGGGAATCATCATCATCATCAACAACAACAACATTCTGATAAAACACTGCTTTAATCAAGTAATAAAGGAAAACCAGGTCAATTAGAAGGACATATATATGTATATATTTATTTATTTATTATGGCACTTGGCCACCAGTGTAATGGTATTTATTATGGCACTTCCACTCCCTATATATATATATATATATATATATATATATATATATATATATATATACAGGGAGTGGAAGTGTCATAATAAATACCGTTACACTGGTGGCCGGATCTGAGAATAAAGTAGAAAGGCGGGTTCATTCTTCAGCCGTTGCCTTTTATAGACAGGGTTTTTTGTTTGTTTGTTTGTTTGTTTGTTTGTTTGTTTTGTTTTGTTTTTGTATTTTTTATAACATTTAGTAATTTAAGATTTTCCCGAGCAATAGTTTATTTCTGTGCGGGCCCGACGGTTTCCCAGCGCAATCACAGATAATCAAAAATAAATAACAAATACACAACATGCGCCGCTTTTAAAACCCGACAAGGTCATAAAGGCATGATTCCTGATATATCAGCGTCGAATGCAACAAAAATAATAAATTAATAACCCAGTCATAGATGAACGAGCTTTGCTTACCTGCCCTGCCGACGGCGTTATTGTCTCTCTGCAGCTGCAGTCGCACACTGCTGCCTAATGCACTTACTTCAGCGACCTGATGGAGGCCAGGGGCGCTATAAACGCATTCCTGGTTGTACTCCATTTCCCCATATGTTCTTGCCTTCAATGCACTGGGACAGAATCAGTACATTCTAGAAACCTGGATGATGCATTAAAACACACCTTTACATGAGGATATGTTCCATCCGTCCATCCATCCATTATCGGTAACTGCTTATCCTGTGCAGGATCATAGGCATGCTGGAGCCTATCCCAGCTGACTGTGGGCGACAGGCAGGGCAGGGTACACCCTGGACAAATCGCCATGTCATCTCAGGGCTGACACATAGAGACAAACAACCATTCACACTCACATTCACACCTACCATCAATTTAAAGCCACCAATTAGCCTAACCTGCATGTCTTTGGACTGTGTGGGGGAACCAGAGCAGATACGAGGAGAACATGCAGATTCTACACAGAAAGGCCCCTGTCAGCCACTGGGCTTGAACCCAGAACCTTCTTGCTGTGAGGTGACAGTGCTAACCACTAAATCACCATGCCACCCAGATATATTCCTCCTATTCCGAATTTATTCAATCTGACATGATGTTTTGTAACATGTTCTGTAATACTAGTAAGGCAGCCATGGCCTGAAGGTTAGAGAAGCAGCCTTGGGCCCAAAGTGTCACCAGTTTAATTCCTGGGACTGGCAGGAAAAAGATGAGGGGAGCTGAGTGAATGAGCAGCACTTTCCCCTCTCTCTGTATCATGGCTGAAGTGCCCTTGAGCAAAGCATCTAACCCCCAACTGCTCCCCGGGTGCTGTAGCATAGCTGCCCACTGCTTTGGGTATGTATGTGTGCTCATTGCTCACTTGTGTGTTCACTGCTTCAGATGGGTTAAATGCAGAGGAGGAATTTCACTATGTTTGAGTGTACATATACATAAATAAAGGCTTCTTCTTCTCTTTAATACTAGTAATACTAAATTTCTCCACCTGGGGATCAGTAAGTGTTATCTTGCTTTATCTTTTCTTCCCTTGTTTTATCTTAATACATAGCTTAACTCAGCAAGAATGTTTTCTTTAAGTCCATCATGTCTGAAAAGTCAGACATGCAGATTAGTTCAATTGGCTAATCTGTGCCCATAGGTGTGAATGTGAGCATGAATGACTGTCTGTTTGTCTGTGTTGGCCCTGCGATGGATTGGTGACCTGTCCAGGGTGTACCCCAATGTCAGCTGTGATTGGCTCCAGTTTCCCTGTGACTTGCAATGGATAAATGGTATAGCAAAAGAATATGTACAACATGTGCTCTACATGTTCACCCTTACTCTATGTGGAGCTATTTGTTACATTACCTCCGGTACATGGTATAAGAAGTCAAATATGTCTTGTCAGAGGACCTATTACAGTGATAGCTCAGTGGTTAAGATGTTGGATTTCTTATTGGAAGGTTGTGAGTTTAAATCCCAATACTGCCACTTCTGGGCGCTTGAGCCTTTAACCCTCAACTGCTTACCTTCTATAAATGAGCTAAATGGATGTTGTTCAGGTTAAGAGTATTTGCCAAATGCCATAAAACATGAGTGTTTTTGCAGCTTTTGTTCAACATGGAGTATTTGGAACCAGATTCCCATTGGTTCCTGACCTTTTGGACACCTGGTAGGCCTACTGGGTATTTTATACCTATTTCATAAACTTACACTGTGTACATGATCTCACTTTTAATTTTAATTGATAAATTTAGTAAATGATCAGGGATCCTCAGTATATACAAATTTACATTTAAAATTGGGTGGCACAAAGGTGCAGCAGGTAGCGATGCCACCCCATAGTTCCAGGGTCCCCGCTTCAATTGTAAACTTGGTTTACTGATAGACAGAGTTTTTGTGCAGGTTCTGTCTGTGTATGCATGGGTTTCCTTCACCTCTAGAAGTATGCAGGTACTCTAAGCCCATGTTTACATTAGACCATATCAGCGGATCATCAGATTAACGTTTTTAAAACGATTAGTGTGCACACAGCAACACCAATACACGATTTGCATGCACACAGCAATACCAATACACGGATACGCTCGGCTCCGCAGGCATCCTGCGCTCCAAATCACTCCGCCCTGAACAGCGAGTGCCCTCTGGAGGGTGCGCACTCCGGCCTTGCGCAACTCACAGAGCACGCGAGTGAAGTGAACAAGCTGTGATTCGGGACTGAGCCGCTGTGTGTGTGATCTCAGCGCATATCACTTACCACTTGCAAGTGGAAGGATGGCAAGCCTAAAGACAATCATAACTACACAATGGGCAGTATTTGCATCAGTATTTGCAGTATTTTCATACTTTTATACTCTTTAATGAAAGGTGATACAAGGCGGAAGTCCGCGCCGGTTTTCAGCAGTCGCGTCACATGACCAACGCCAGCGAATCAAGAAGGTGGATGTCACAGTGACGTTGTCCAATGAGACGCCAGCTAGAGCTCAGCACAGCGTATCTGCGTATTCTGAATGTTTACACAGCACCGGAGCTGACACGATCTGGATTGAATACGTGGACGCTGGCGGATTCCCGTTTCCCGGCGTTTCCAGGCGGTTTAATGTAAACGGACAGTGCATCCGCGAAGAAAATGAGACAGATATGGTCTAATGTAAACGTAGCCTTAATTGGTGTGGATGAGTGTGTGAATCTGTGTGATTGTGGTGCCTTGTGATGGCAGTCCATATGGCTTGCGTCTAGTGTTCCTAGCATAGGCTCTGGACCTACTATGACCCTAACCAGTATAAAACATTTACTGAAGATGATTGAATTAAATGTTTAATATGGAAAATGTTGTTGTATAACTTACAGCTTTCCAGTACATGTTCAAACTTAGGAAGGAATTCACAAAGGAAAAGGTTATCTCTCATTGTCTGAGTTGTTATTCATTTTTTATAGATTACAGTAAGTCCTACTGTCTACTCAACTACATCAGCATGTGCAATCTCACTAAATGTTAAGTCGTAGACGTGGTTAGAGAAATTTACTTGTGGGAAAGAGAATGGATCAGATTTCCATTACCTGTTCTATATATTACTGAAAAGAAGCAAATGTCAGACATAAAGTTGATCTTGACTGATTAACATTTTGGCCAAGAGGAGAATAGTTTAAATTAGCCAATCTATTAACCTATGAGGTTTCATTCAGAGTACACTTTTGAATTAAATTTCTTTTCACTGCGTGTGATGAAGATAGCTACTGGGTTGGTAAGCTTGTTGCTCATATAAGCAAGCTATAAAATAAAGGTAAACATATTTACAGACTATATTTGGTACATTTTATAAATCCAACACTCCCAAAGCTGAGACAAACAAGTGAACGTAAACACATGCTAATACCAGTAATTGTTTTTCTCTCTGATAAAAGTGAAGGAATTCACTTGGGAAGGAAAGTTCTGGGCACATGCCTAAATGTCGATGATCCTGGCTCCATCCATGCAAACTGAATTGTGTTGTACTTGATTCTGGGAGAGTAGTGTTTGGAGACATGGTCAGAGTTCTGTTTATTATCAGCACTCTTGTTATAACACAAGTAGCCTATGCAGACATGATTACAGCTGTTCCTAAATTTCCATGCATTACAGAATTTGCTCTCCTGGCTGTGGTCCAAACTAGTTTCTGGCAAATCAAAGCCACAGAATCATAATGGTAAGAAGAATGAGGTGCTGATAGATGTTTTAGATATTAAATTGGTAAAGCATAGTCAAGAGCCTTCATAACTAACTCAGTAAGATGCCAGTTTAGTACCAGTAACCAGAACACAAAATATCCAGTCTATCAGACTTCAGTGGCCTGAGAAATTCTGCACAGCTATGAAATCCCAGGAGATTTTTCTGTGATTCAAATTGCTGTGAGAATGTTGGGGACCACCATTTTTTCTGTCTCTGTCTCTCACACACTCACATTTTCTTTTTGGAAATAAGCCCAGGAAAACATCTGTCGCTTTATTTTCCCAGAGTTGAGGAAGGAGCTTTGTCTCAGGGCTGGGCTCTACTGTTTGGCAGGTGTCTGCATATCCAGATCTGAGTGTATGAATCTGGTTAACCTGCACAGCATTAACCTTATGATATTAGGATAGTAAAGGTCTGCACTCTTTTTTTCAGGAACTATGGATAGTGCACACATACCACTGTATATATGCAAAGCATTCAGTCACAGTGCAAATAAAGGGTAATAACGAAGCTGGGGTTTGTGGGGGGGTATAAATAAGTGTAAATAAATAATGAAGATGTGCTAAAGATTGTTCAATAATCCAGTTAGACCTGTTATACAACAGTGGGATTATGCTATAGTGCGGAATATAAATCCCATGTTTGGCCAGTAGATGTCAGTAGAGAACATGACATTGTGAAAGAACACTCTAGAAACTGATCAGAGGTGGAAAAACTCGGGTGCAGAAAGTAAAAACCCTGCCACATTTTTTCTCCAGCCAATTCAATGAACCAGCTGATCCTAATTACCACATCCCCTAAGCCAGGTTGATGAGCTAATTGGTGAAATCACCTGTGTTGAGAGCACAGGCAGAAGGAAAACCTAAGCAGGATTTTTACTTTGTCAATCCAGTTTTTCCACCTCTGAAACTGATGACATCAACAGCAAGTTTATATATATATATATATATATATATATATATATATATATATATATATATATATATATATATAATCTCATTAGCTCTAGCCGCTTTATCTTGTTCTACAGGGTCGCAGGCAAGCTGGAGCTTCTGTGATAAAATGTTGCAGTAAACACGTGTTGACTTTTTTTTTTAAGTATGTTAGTGCCACTGTACTGTCTAGTCCTTAATCTATAGTTTCCATTTTTTTCTTTATTAAACTTTACTGTTTTTTAATAAATTATACTAATAATTAATGATAAATATTAGATACATTATTATTATTATTATTATTATTATTATTATTATTAATAATTCTTAGCATGATTTCAAATTCAAATTTTATCGGTCACACACACACACACACATACAGAGAGTAACATGCAGTGAAATGCTTTTTATGACTATCTGGTGATATAAAACAGAATTTACATTAAATAAATATTTAATTACATCAAAGTAATAAAAGATAAAAGATAAAAATATGATATAAAAGATAGACAGCAGAAAATGTATGGACTATATTTGGAATAAAATGTTATGTGCAGTATGTGCAGTACAATGCTGTGTGATATCAAGCACACAGCATTGATGTCACAGCATTGTACTGCACATACAACTGCAATACAATGTAGTGAAATAGATGCAGTGAAAAGTTGTATATATGGATTTTGATCCACTGAGACCCTGATCAAGATAAAGTGGGAACTGATGATGATACATCTATCCTGGGTGCGATTTGCTGGGGGGGGATCATCCCCCCCTCTGGTTTTTATCTCTGCTGAAAAAAAATCCTCGGGGACAACCCCGTCAATAAAACAAACAAACCAAAAAAAAAGTTGACATGACAGGCATGTTGTGACACAGTTTTCTATGGTCTACATTGCACTCACTTTCAAAATGACCCGAAGTGGCAGCTTTGATGTTCACGAACGTCCCCAGCAAATAGATACATTGTAGATAATAACAATATCTTTGCTTCTATCATGCAGGGATGCAAACAGCGCGCCTTTTGGCGGATGCCGCCTTTTTCACGGCCGATTTTTTTTTTTAGGGGGGACGTTGGAGTGTCTGATTATAATTTCAAAGTAAATTCTGTATTAAAATTACTAAATAAGCAAATCCGTTACAGTCCATGAAACAGGAAGTATAAGGATGAGAAAAAAAACACTTTAAATCGGAAAGCTACGCACCAGGGCCGTGCAAAGACCTTTGGAGGGGCAGGGGCTCAACATTCAAAAAAGGGCACTTAACAAATTTTTCACACAAGTTAACTTTATTCAAAACTATTCAGCCTTAAGTTTTCAAAGCTGCTAGAATATGTTATTAACGCCGTCGTTCAAACTAAAGTTTCCGAATCTGCCACGTTAATGAAATGGATGGAGCAAACGGTTTAAATGTAGCCTAGGCGGCTTCATTAAATGATAAACAACCCTACGCATTTACTGTTGTGTTCTAAGCTGCACAATATTGCATGTTCAGATAAGAAATGAAAGGAGACTTTCAGTGTGACCTTACCATGCCGTTCCTCGCACTGTCTCCCACTGTCAACTGCCTGCATGCGCTTTCTGCACGGAGGGTCACTGAATGCATGACGTCACGGATTGATGCCTGCATTTACATAGAAAAACGTTATTTTATAAATCTATAATTTCATATATTATTGTCAAATTGTAGCGAATATTGATGTTGGAGCTAACTTATCTTTTACAAATATTAAAAAAAACAACAACAAAACAGTCCCTATGAAAAGGGCACTTTGGACAGCAAACAGAAAAGAGGCAGGGGCTAGAGCACCTGTAGCACCAGTTCATTGCACGTGGGTGCTGCGCACAATGTGAACTGCGCCATCAGAGCAAACTGTTCATTTAGTATTCATGTATTTTAGTGATTTTCGAGTCACTGTCCATTTAATCCGGAGGGAGAGAAACATCACAGCAACGCGACAAGCAATGCGAACTTTGTTGTGTTAGTGTTCGTGTATTTAGTCAGAGAGATAGGAAGATGAATTTACTATCTCTGGTTTAGTGTTCGTTTTCATTTAGTGTTATTCATTTGATATCATCGGATGTTATTGAGCTGTTAGCCTATTGTTACCTTAATTTTGTGACATTTCATGATTAAAAAAAAAAATCCCCCCTTCTGGTTTTTTGACAAATCGCACCCTGCATCTATCCATCATCTGTCTTCTCTGTCATGGTCACAGGGCAGCTGTAACCAATCCCAGCTGACTTCAGGGGAAAGGCAGAGTACACCCTGTGCAGGTTGTCAATCTACAGCAGGGCTAACACAGAAACAAACAACCATTCACACCTATGGGCAATTTAGATGAACCAGATGATCTAATCTTCATGTCTGTTGACTTTGGGGTGGGGGGGACCCATAGTCAGCCACAAGGTTCAAACCCAGAACCTCCTTACTGTGAGGCAACAGTGATACCCACTACACTACCATGCTTCCCCCATGATGATGATGAGTCGTCAAGTCAGTTTATCTGTATAGCATGTTTAACAACAGACATTGTCATAAAGCAGCTTTACAGAAAAATAAAGACTTTAAATATATGAGCTAATTTTGTCCCTGATGAACAAGCCTGTAGCAACGGTGCCAAGGAAAAACACCCTCAGATGACATGAAGAAGAAAGCTTAAAAGTCACCAGACTCAAAAGGGAACCCGTCCTCATCTGGGTGATAAAAGATAGCATGATTGTAAATAACTCACTGCTATAACTGTGTCCTATATAGTCACAAAGTATAACTGTGAAACCAGGTAATTCATTATAGTTTTAGCATGAAGTCTGTTTTGTTGAAGTTATAAACTGTTCATTGATGGAAACTTGAATGCAAAACTCTTCATGACAACTGCAGTCCTAAAGTTAGCAAGTCAACTATCATCCTCAGACATAAATGTATTACTGTAAGTGTCCAGAGCGATCTTCCAAGTGTGACTTTCGGTTGTTCATATGGGGCTGTCCTCCACCTGAGCAATGTGATGAGACTCCAGCTAGACATTGGGCATCAGGATGGATTAGGCGGATCCGAAGAGAAGATGAGGTCAGCATCACTGGTGTCTCAGGATTGGCATGTACCTTGACAGAGACAGACAGAGGGAGAGACAGAGAGAGGGAGAGGGAGGAGAAGAGAGAGAGAGAAAATATGGGTTGTTAGGTTTGCCCGGTGTCACCTAATGGTTAAGAAGTATACATTTTGTTCCGAGTGCAAGCAGGGACTCCAGCAAGACTAACAATGAGAGTATAACTAAAAGGGAGAACCAAAAGGTAACACAGACATGAGGGAGCCCTGGGACATCTGGCACAGATTTAAGTGGGGGCACACACAACACACACACACTCCTGGACATAAAGCAGCAAGCTACTCTGTGTGTGTGTGTGTGTGTGTGTGTGTGTGTGTGTGTGTGTGTGTGTGTGTGTGTGTCTGACAGCATCCAATACATCCCAGTTTACCAAAACACTCTATGCCTGAGGACCATCCAGATCTACTCCTTTACCCAATAAAAAGCTATTAGCAAAAGGCTTGACTTAAAAGATATGTTTTCAGCCTAGACTTAAACACTGAGACTGTGTTTGAGTCCCGAATACTACTTGGAAGGCTGTTCCATACCTGTGGGGCTTTGTAAGAAAAGGCTCTGCCCCCCTGATGTAGCCTTCACTAGTATATGAGGTACAGATAGCCTGCACCTTTTGATCTAAGTAGGCGTGGCAGGTCATAAAGGACCAGAAGTTCACTCAAGTACTGTGGGGTGAGACCATTCAGTGCTTTATAGGTCAGTCATAGTATTTTATAATCAATGCAAAATTTGATTGGGAGCAAATGCAATGTGGATAAGATAGGGATGATGGGGTCATATCTTCTAGTTCTAGTAAGGACTCTTGCTGCTGTTTATTGAATGAACTGGAGCTTGTTTATGCACTTATTGGAACATCCAGACAGTAAGGCATTACAATAATTCAACCTCAAGGTAACAAAAGCATGAACTAGATTTTCTGCATCATGTAGTGACATTATATTTCTTATCTCAGCAATATTTCTGAGATGAAAGAAAGCTATCCTTGTAATGTTATCGATCTTCTTCTTCTTTTGGCTGCTCCCGATTAGGGGTCGCCACAGCGCATCTTTCGTCTACATTGCTCCCTGTCTTCCGCATCCTTCTGTACCACACCTGCCACTTTCGTGTCCTCTCTCACCACATCCATGTATCTCCTCTTTGGCCTTCCTCATTTTCGTTTGCCTGGCAGCTCCATCCTCAACATTCTCCTTCCAACATGCTCTGCATCTCTTCTCAGGATGTGCCCATACCATCTCAGTCTCATCTCTCTTAGCTTAATTCCCAAGCTCTCCATATGTGCTCTGATGTGCTCGTTCCTTATCCTGTCCAACTTTGTCACTCCCATCACAAACCTTAACATCCTCAACTCCGCCACCTCCAACTTTGCCTCCTGTCTTTTCGTTAAGGGTACGGTCTTCAATCCATACATCACAGCTGGTCTCACTACTGTCTTATACATCTTACCTTTCACTTTTGCTGGGACTTTCCTATCACAAACAACTCCCAAAATCCTTCTCCAACTGCTCCACCCTGCCTGCACTCTCTTTCTCACCTCACTATCGCAGCCCCCATTTTCCTGCACAGTTGACCCCAGGTACTTGAATTCACCAACTTTCTTTACGTCTACTCCTTGCATCTTCACTACACTCTCATCCCCATTCTCATTGATGCACACGTGTCATCGATATGAGTTTCAAATGAAAGCCTGGAGTCAATGATCACACCGCGGTCTTTTACTGCTGCATGAAACAGAAAGGCCATCCAGAGTTACCATGTAATCAGAAAACCTAGTTCTAGCTGCATTTGTACTGGTCTGAGTACAAATGATGATGATGATCATTATTATTATTACAACCTCAATTCGGGGTGGCACGGTGGTGTAGTGGTTAGCGCTGTCACCTCACAGCAAGAAGGTCCGGGTTCGAGCCCTGGGGCCGGCGAGGGCCTTTCTGTGCGGAGTTTGCATGTTCTCCCTGTGGGTTTCCCCCGGGTGCTCCGGTTTTCCCCACAGTCCAAAGACATGCAGGTTAGGTTAATTGGTGACTCTAAATTGACCGTAGGTGTGAATGGTTGTCTGTGTCTATGTGTCAGCCCTGTGATGACCTGGTGACTTGTCCAGGGTGTACCCCGCCTTTCGCCCATAGTTCAGCTAGGACCTATCCTAGCTGAACTATGGGCGAAAGGCGGGGTACACCCTGGACACTCCAGCTTGCCTGCGACCCTGTAGAAGGATAAAGTGGCTAGAGATAATGAGATGAGATGAGACAACCTCAATTCCAAAAATATTATGACACTGTGTAAAACGTAAATAAAAACAGAATGCAATGATTTACAAATCCTTCTTATTGAATTTGTATTCAGTTGCACAAAATACAAATACAAGGCATTTAATGTTCAAACTGACAAACTTTATTGTTTTTTGGAAATATACATACATTCTAAATTTGCCTGCAACATGTTCCAAAAAATTGGGACAGGGACATGTTTATCACTGTGTTACATCATCTTTTCTTCTAATAACACTCAGTAAGTGTTTGGGAACTGAAGACAGTAATTGTTGAAATTTTGAAAGTGAAATTTGTTCCAATTCTTGCTTGATATCTGAATCCAGTTGCTAAACAGTCCAGGGTCTCCATTGTTGTATTTTGCACTTCATAATGCATCATCCATTTTTGATGGGAGGCAAGCAGGCCAGTTTAGCACCTGCACTCTTTTACTCAAAGCCACACTGTTGTAACATGTGTAGAATGTGGCTTGGCACTGTCTTGATGGAATAATTAGGGGCATCCCTGAAAAAGATATCATCTGCATGGCAGCAGGTGTTGCTTCAAAACCTGTATGTATGTGTGACCCATTCATGACAAGATCTACTAATAGCAATGCAAACACTTTCTTTCTTTGTTTCTTTGGACATTTGAACAATTTGAATAAATTTCATTCTAAGAGAAAGACAGAGAAAGACTGAATGTTTGAGTCTGCTCATAAGTCTATTCTGCTTTTAAAGCTGTTAAAAGCTGTGTTCTAATCTAGCTGGGTTCTGGTCCTGTTCCACCATCATTATGCTTCGACATTCCTGTTTTTGTGCCTGGTGGCAGCTTAGCAACTGTTGCTTTCCCAATAAACCCCTTTTAAAGTTGGATAAAGAGGCAAAGACATTGAGTTGCCTATATTATATGCTTGCAGAGGCCTGGGATCTAACCATGAACTCTTCCATGTAGTTTGCTTATGTACAGATTAAGATCAGTGGCTCATGCTCATTTGCTCATATATTGTGTGCAGTTACCATGAATCCGGAGTTACATTCACACAACATCTGTTGTTGTTTTTTTTAAAAGTGCCAAGCAAGGATCAGTGTAAAGATTTTTTTCCCAGTCGAACCAGGCTTTAGAACAACGTGCCTGGCTGGTGAAAGCATTTTATCCTCACTTTATCCTTATCCTGGGACCGCTTTGTCTCGTGACTGACAGAAGTGTACAGAGGGCTACTCCAATCATATTGTCAGGGATCCATCCTTCAGTTTACGTTTTCTTTGGTGGACACTTTTATCAATGATATTTACAAGAGAGGGAGAATCCAATTCAAGCCAAGTGCTGAGCAATTGAGGGTGCAAGAGCCTCACTCAAGATCTCTACATCGGCTCTCTGAAACCCTTTTCATT